>NW_010320965.1:37339-42056 GCF_000700745.2 Antrostomus carolinensis | reverse complement strand
GCACGGAGCAGGAGCCCCGGGGTGCCGGAGGAATACACCGCGGCCCCCAGCAGCTGGGGACTGCTGGAGCTGCGTCGGCAGCATCGGCCCCCTTGCTGCTCTTGATCGCATCTCCCGGAGGAAGGCCTGGCAGTGGGATGAGCCTTATCTGCCATCCCGCTCCGGCTACAGAGCCCTCAGATCCGCTCGAACCCAACTCAGGGCCTTATACTCTTACTTGTATAGGTCCAGGCTAGAAAAGGAGCCACTGAAAGCTCCAGGTCTTTCACCTAAGAGAGATCTTCCAGGAGACATATCCCACCAGCTTACAGTAGATGTCCATCCCTCCTCCCATCTGTCTCTCGGTGGGCAGCGGCAGGGCGAAAGATAATGACTTGAAATAACTGCTTTATATACACTGAGAAAGACTGAGGGAAGAGTAGGAAATCCCCTTTCAGCCACATATCAGCCTTGTCTGCCACATCTCTGCTTCCCTTGGCCACCTCGGGCAGGGAGCAGATCCTCCCAGAAGAGTGCAGGCTCACTCCCAGTCCAGCAACATGGTATATTTGGGGTGGGCTCATTCTGGCCCACAGCCGTGGCTGTGAACTTGGTGGGTGGCTAAAGACCTCCCACTCATCTCTGCAGGCAAGGAGGCAGAGGAGGGCACCGCAGGTGCTCACAGGCAGGAGATGCTCACTGGTATGTTTCCCTGCAGTGGGTCCTGTGGCCAGTAACACTTATCAACCCATTTTCATCATGCCAAGCTCAGGTGGATGAAAGGTGCACCTCACTTGACATCCTGACCCTGAACGCAGCAGCTGGATGCCTGCAGGAGAACACAAGGAACTCTGTGTGCACACAGAGCAATTCTTCGGGTGTATCCTCACGTCTTCCAGCAGCCCATGGGGTAGGCACTCCTTCAGCCTTTGGCACTTCCTGGGACAGCATCAGCTCGCCCGCCCCACCAGGGCAGAGCCAGCTCTCAGGCAGGAACTCGCATGGCCCCAGATGCCGTGAGCAGTGCCCAATAACAGCCGTGGCTCATTTCTTTGTTCTGAGGAGGAGGAATGTCCTTTCCATCCTCACCTAATTACTTTCTTATGCAGCAGTGGAAAGAATGCTTGTGCCTAAACCTGACACGAGAAAATTATCAACACCATAAACAAAGCCATAAACAAAGGGGCCGAGAGCCCAGGCAGTGCTCAAAGCTGGAGCAGGCTTACTTGGGGTGCAAGTGAATTCCTCCTCCCAGGAGGTGCTGAGTCACCCCAGGGAAGAAGGAGACTCATGGCATCCCCAGGAGACCACACATCCACAGGAGCCTGCATTTGGGGCCCTGACAGTGGTGGGGCTGCAGGAGCCTATGCCTCCGTAATGGGTCTGGGGAATGAGATGTGCAAACCCAATGAAGCCATTGACAGCTCTGCAGCACCTCTTGCAGCCACTCCTGGCTGCGGTGGAGTCTAGCCCAGGGGGGCTGGCATCCCTTCTAAAATCAGCTTCAATCCCTGTTTACAGTAACCCCTCCAGAGCTGGACACAGAGCTCCTTCCAGCCTCCCACACACAAACACTGATTTGCTTTTGCATGGATGTGCCGGCATCGTTTGATCCTACAAAGTGCTGTGGCAAAGCAGGGGCCAGCCGAGGGCAGCGAGCCCCTGCCCCGCCACCCCGGGGCTGCCCGGCACAGGGGACAAAGGCTCAGGCTCTGGCACCTGGGGAGGGGAACAACTGCATCCCCAGTGCAGGTGGGCCACGGGCAGGTGCTCAGCCCAGGCTCACTGCTTGCCAGTCCTGTGGTTCAATTTGTATTTGGCCATCCCCAAAACCAAACCCATTGGAAAAAGGGAAGCATGAGGTGCGTGGGGAGTCATAGCGTGGGTTGGGCTTCAGCATGCTGCTCAGCAGGGGCTCTGCAGGCAAACATGAAATACCTCATTTCTCAGGAACTTGGGCTGCTCACCGCCGAGATCAAATCCTCGCCCAGGAAGACAGATCAGCAGCAGAGAGAGGATGGGGCAGCAAGGTGGCAAATGGGGTTCAAGAGCTGGGCTCCTCTGGGGGGGTCAGCTGCAGGTGGGCAGCTCAAAGTGGTCTTTGCTGCCTTCACTTCCCCTTAACTCACCACATGAGCTTCTAGGCAGCAGAGAAGGCACTAGAGGAGAGGCCAAGGGCAGACACAGCTGCAGCATCTGTCCAAGTCCACACCTTCCAGGGCCAGGGCACTGAGGTGAATGAGGCAGACCTGGGAGCCAGCACAGAAAGCAAGGGGCTCATCAGACCCCACAGAGAAGAGGAGCAAGGGTGGACTATGCTGATGGCATGGCTCTTCTCACCTGCCACTGCTACAGCAGAGGAGGGGTGCTTGGGCAGATGAGGATCGAAGCCATGGGGCCAGAGGCAGAGGAGTCAAGGTGGGTTGTGCCCAAGAGATGAGCATGAGTCACATCTCCTTGAGCCCTCTTAAAGGATAGGGAGAAGGGGCTCTTCAGGACTGCACTGATGGGAGGCCCTCTCTGCCAGGATCCCTCACACCCTCCTTCCTTTATCCATTGGGTCCACACCACCTTTGCATGACCCCCTCAGGGGGGTAGCACCTGGGAGCCATGCTTCCAGGGCCAGTTGGCCTCCAGATGTGGCTCCTGGCACCCTATCCCTTAGATTAATTAGCCCCTTTTCTTCCTCTTCAGAAGGGTTCACAACCCACATGTGCTTCTTCCTCCTGTGAGCAAACCTCTAACGTGCTGCAGATGGGACACATTCCACAGATTCAGGAGCTGCCTGCAGCTCCCGCAGAGGAAGAAGGAACACTCCCCCTGCTTGGGGCTGAAGGGCAGAGAAAGGTTGGCCAGACCCACCGGCTTAAAAATCAGGGTGTGGAGACAGCCTTTTAGAGGTACAAGTCACAGCTTCTCTGAAAAGAGCCATCTCACAGAAGGAGGGAGGACACAGCAGCCTTGGGGAGCTGGATGGAGAAACAGCTTTGAGGCAGCAATGCAGCAAGACCTCAGGAGAGGACCTCTGTAACCATGGGTATCAGAGAGGCAAGAAAAGGAGCTTCTGAATTTGCGAACACAGCCAGGAAATCCTCCCTGGGCAGCATCCCGCCGCTCGCCTGTGCCGTGAGATGCACAGGGCACAGCACACTCATGCTTACGGCACCCAGGGAAGGAGATGCTCCCACTGGACAGACGAGCTGCTCTAGCCAGACACACAGCCTGGCCCTCCAGCCACCTCCACCCGCTCTTGGCATGTCCCACAGAGCCTTGGGGTACATCCCAGCTTCTCCCTGTGAGGAGGCTGCCAGCAGGCAGCCAAGAGCTGTGGAAGCAACTGTTTGTTGTCAGAAGACAGAAGAGAAACTGTCCAGCAGTTTTGTCCTAGTCAAAACCCAAGGTTTGCTGGTTTTATTGTTCCTTCTGCTTTCATTTAACCAGGACCATCTCTGAGATGGGGGAGGGATGCACAGACCAGACAAGTGGGTGTCCCACAACTGGACTCCTTGGTTGTGCTGTTGTCTAAATATATGTCCGTGCATTATCAAGGGCTGAGACCACGTGCTGGAAAAGAGGTTACAATAGGAGATGAAAACACACCACTAGGAAGAAGAAACCTGGAGAGCAGGACCAGATGGCAGAACCCAAGGGACAGGAGTGCAGAGTGAGGCAGAGAGGAGGTTGTTGTGTGCTACTGCTGCAGAAAGGCCCTTGTGGGACTGGCTGCAGAGCACAGCTGGTTCGTTATTTATCCATCACACTGTTTCAAGTTTCTTCAGCAACTCTTCAGGAGAGAGAGAAAAAAAAAAACAACACAAAAAAACCAAAACACCAAAAAAACCCCAACTCAGCTGGAATGTGACTCACACAGAGCTACAGCAGCTCAGGGGAACCTGTCCATTTATTATTAATGAAGTCCTGTTTGCAGTGATCGGACTGCAATCTCCCCTCTCCTCAGGAGGCTGGTCTGGCCTCTCTGCTTCTTCAGTACCTGTGGCTGGAACCACACGTGGCGAGGAGAGGGGCCTGGAAACCAGGAAAGCCTGAGCATCCCCCAGGAGCACGGAGGCTGCCCTGACCAGGAAACCCATTCCATCACACATTCCCTGCAGGAGCAAGCCTGCTCAGGACATCAACTTGATGGGGGGCTTCAACTCATTAGTCAGCTGTCCTCACAAAGGGAGAAAAGGAAAGGAAAGAAGGAAGCAGAACCTCTTGCCATTTTTAAGGGCTCTGACCCACGAAGAGGGAACACTCTGAGTAGCCCACAGCCAACGCTCCCCATGTGGTCAGGGCACTGTTGAGAGGAGCATAGAAAGGGCCTTGATAGTGTGAATTTCCCTAACCTTCTCTTCCCCTTTTCATGGGGGTCTTAATGCCAGGAGGCTTTTCCCAAGGCACCCATCGAACATCAGCTTGTCACAGACTGGAAAGGAACAGGGAAGTGGAAGCAACAGCTTGAGGATATGCAGAGAGCACAGAGAGTTCTCCTCAGTGGAAAGTCTCCCTTCCTGATGTCTGGTACCACTTCACAGGCAGTGCTTCCCAAGGAGCTGACAACCTGGAGAAAAGATGGAGATCCAAGCAAGATGACCCAGGCAATCCCCAGACTCTGCTGAAGAAGCTCTTCCTGAGAAATTCCTCCCACACTGAACTCCTCTCAAGAGCACCACATTTCCTTTGCATTGTCTTAAACAAGAAAGAGACCAGAAAAACCAAACCTGAATCAAACTTTGAA
>NW_010320965.1:18189-37320 GCF_000700745.2 Antrostomus carolinensis | reverse complement strand
TCCTGCTTCTGGATTCCAAAGCAGTCTTCCTAAAAAGCAATGACTCATTTCCTTCAAGTTGCTATTCCTTCCTTAAGACCCTCACCTTGGCTGCCCAGAGCATGGGGAACTTGGACTGGAAGTCTTTCAGTACAGCAGCTTTGCATATCAGAAGAAAACTGATGATGGCAACATAGATCCTGAAATGGGAATGTTCAGTGGGGCTGACGTTATACTTGTATTTTAGTTTGGTTTCTCTGCCACCCTGAAATTGCAGGCTCGCTCCCCATCACAGGATTTTAGGTGCTTTCCTACCAATTTGGGTGCTGGAATGATTGTGTGAGCAGTGACCTCAGCTCATTACAATGCAGTGATTTCAAGTGTATGTTTAATAGCTTATTAATAAGCAAATCTTAGAGAACTGCAAAAAGTGGCAATTATTAGGAGCTAAGTACTCCACAGCTAAATGTGTTGGAGCTGAAATACTCAGTCATCAACCAAGAGACTAGTTCATTGACACTTTACAGTCCTGTTGGGTAATTATTGGGATTAGGCTGAGTACCCAGTTTCTCAGCTATGACTTCATAGGCTGGGAATCCAGCTCTCCAGTGACATCACAGCTCCAGAAATCTCCCTCACCAGTTGCCATGCTGACTCTGCCTGTCATCCACTCTACATCACTGCCTCATCCCCACCATCCACAACCTTCCTGCCAGCCTGCACTCAGGGCTGGCTGTCCCCATTACACCAGAGGGCTGGTGTCCTCTCTGGCAGCCCACTGATGCTGCCTGTCCTCCCACTGGGACTGTACTTCTCCTCAGCACAGCTTTCGGGAGCCAGATCCAGGCCCAGCAGCAGGCCCAGGGGGAATGCCCACCTTTCAGGTCAAAGGCACACACGAAGTTTGGCCAGAGGAAGCAGCTGCCCCATTTCAGTTCCCCTGGCAATGCCGATGGGGAGCTGCTGTGACCTGCAGTGCCTCCCAGACCACACAGCTGCTGGAGAGGTCAAGGCAAACCACAGAAAATACCACAGAGGCTGGTGGCCAGCTCTAGCCCTGCACTTTCTCACCAGGACAGATCCAACCAAGGCTGATGCATCCCACAGATGCATCCAGGTTGCCCATACAACCAGGGCAGCCTCTCCTAAGACGGCTCCAGTGCTGCTGAGCAGAGGCTGGGGGTCGACGGATATTCTGGCATGCCTGTTTCTTTCCTTGCAGTTTTGACTCTGGGTTGCTGTGAACTACGGCTGACCTACGGTTCTCTGCCCCACCTGTCCCTGCCCCGGTATCCATATCCTATATGGCACCAGCCCCTTGGCTCCTGCTCAGCTCAAGCCTCCAGCTGGCTTTGGGGCCACTGCTAGAAACATTATAGCACACCTGTTCTTCAGATGATGGTTGACAGCCAAGGCTAGCACATCTGGATTGTAAAATAGACATTTGGAAGTTTATCAACACGTTTCCAAACAGTCTGGGTATGGCAGAGACTGTCTCGATGCTTTAGTGGAGGAAGCAGCTGGGCTGGAAGGATGGTTTAGTGCCCTTCTCACGCCCTGGATCAAGCCCCACACACACATGCACACCCCAGAAACCAAACTGCCTCTTCCTGACCTAGTGGACCAGGAAGCCATGTCAGCAAGGCTCTAGGAGGGAAACGGGGAAGTGAAATCCAGTGCCCTTCCCACCCCAGAACCTGCTGACGCAGCTGCACTGTACCTAGACCTCAGCCAAACATCTCCCAGAAACACCGCCTGCTCAGAAAATTGGTTGTGAATCTCCATCGGATGCGCTGCGGGGGGAAGAACTGACTCCATCAGCTCGGTCCTGTGCAAAGCTCAGCCGCCAACAGCCTCCAGGGCTTTTGCTTTCAGCAAAGTCCTGATCAGCAGCAGTATCAAGCTGCCACTAATGGGTTTGTCAGCACCAAGCAGATCTGAAGGAGGAACATGGCCTGCTGCCCTCAGTTGTTTCACGTGCACAGCCCCTCTCATATTAGTTTCTCAGATGTGCAGCTCTCACACCCATGCTAACAACAGACCTCCCACGCAAGCGTTCAGTAACATACTCTGGGTTTAGTCTCTTCCCAGCCATCCCTTGCCAACAGAAACACAGCTGATACTTTGGGCTGTGAGTGACACACAGGCAAGAGATGCAGAAGACCTGTAAAGCTGATGGAACAGGAGGTAGCTCTGTCCCTAGTGCGCAGGAGAGCTTTGGTAACATGGTGGTGGTTGCTTCCCACAAGATCTTCAGATGGCTTAGGTCTAAGTTCACAGCAGCTGATTAAAAATCCTTCTCCTGATAGTAAAGCAAAGTGACACTAGATCCAGATGTGCTCTCCAAAACTGCTTCTCCCATCATTCTCACTCTGAAATGGCCTGGCTGGCAGCAGGCAGGGTGTCTTCTCATGTCCTTCCATTTTGCCAGTCCACCTGCAGGTGAAGGCAAAGTTCCTGTCCTGCAGTATTGACAGCTGTGCTATGGTCTCACCACCCCTGAAGGCAAAACCACTCTGCTAGCCCAGTGGCTAAGCACTGTATAAATATCTATGGGAATTAGCAAAGGTGGCACAAAAGGAGACACTTCTTTCAAGCTGGATCAGTCTCTTCTCTGCAAAGTAGCAGACTATAAATGTATTTATACCTATTTTACAGCCCTTTGTAGGCTTGGGCAGACCTGGATTCTTTCATCAGCTCCACCTGAGTGAATCTCTTCCCTCTCTAACCCACATGCTCTCAGTAATACTGAAACACCTTTTTAGAGGCGCTAATTCAAAGTGGTTCTAAGCTCAGAGGACTTCAGTGGAGGAGGCTGGGGAGGGACAAGGGTGTGAAGGTCAGGGGTAACACCAAACCTTCAGACACTGTATCTGCAGCGATGGAGATGCAAATACACTTCTAGAGCTCTTTATACTGGACAGATTATTTGTCCTTATGCATCTGTTTCAAAAGCCTGGTGCTGGGACTGCAGAATTCCCAGAAAATCCTGGAAATAAGAGCAACCTGACTCAGGTGGATGCATGGAAGTTTTGAGCACAGAGACCTGACAACTTCTAAACAGAGCCCATGACAACGGGGCCAGGGCTTACCCCACAGTGCCGATGCAGGAACCTGAGTTCAGTCCCGGGTCCAACACAATCTTCTTCTGTGATCTCAGATGAAGCACCTAGCTTCAGCCCTTAGGTACAAAGTGGAAACCAGAGCACCCCACACACCCACTCTGTGTTTGCCCATATCCTTGCTGGGCCCCCTGGCACTGGAGTGAGCCACCTTACATAGAACAAAGGGGGAGAAAAGGTCTAAATTCATTTGAGAGCTGTACACACGCCACTGCTTGGGGAAAGCAAGCACGTTTAGCTGCACCTACCGCTGAGCACATATAACACTGTCTGAAGTCCATGCTAGGGCCAAGTTCGCTGCTGGATACTTCCTCCGTGGGACCTGGAGAACCCGCAAAGGTGCCAGCAGCAATTCAGGGTGTTAGGCACTGCAAGACATGACAGAGAACAGGTTGGAAGATAAGGAACAGGGATTCAAAGCATCATTTGGATCGTACCAAGCAAATTCCCTCTCTTGCATCTGGACATGCCCATGGGCCCATCTGCCCGAGGTTGTATTTTTACTGACAGAAGCAGCAATGGAGCTTTGCATTTCTCAGTAAATTGAGCTGGTCACCTCTAAGCTTCCAGGTCACTGGGTCTGCTGTATCTTCCTCCCCTCTGGAGCATAAATCTGACCCCCACCCCAGGCCCTCCCTCCCTGATGCAGGCAGGTCTTGCCCATGACAGCCAGCGCTTTGTTCAGCGGCTGAGCCAATGCTTCCTCCCGAGGGATAGTGTAACTCCACAGAGGCAAAGGTCAAGTGTGCTCTTCCCAAAGCCAAGGATTTGCCTTTGCCACTTAATCCAGGCAGAGATCTCACAGCCGGCACAGAGCTTCTCCAGAGGCTGGGAACACAGCCTACATAGGCAGAGGAAGGAGCACGCCTGGGGCACAGGCAGGTACAAGGGGAGAGACAGAACATCTGCCCTTCACCACAAGCCTTCAGGGCACCAGAAAGGAGGCAGCTAGAAAAGCAAACCCCCACCAGATACTTCATCACTATTTTGTGAAATAACCCTCCCTGATGCTGCCCACACCAGTTCAGGCCTAACGCCAGAGACAGCCAAGTTGCTGTTGGTGCTTAACTTCCACATTGCTTTACAGCCCTGCCTCCTTTGGGGATGACTGGAAGCAAGCCAGCTTCACCACCGCAGTGCCTGGAGGCGCCAGCTCAGATGGCTTCCAACAGTGCCCAGCTGCACCCAGAAGTGCTCCTACTCTGCAGGGCTCAGCCACAGCCTTGCAAGGAGCAGCGTGGGCAAGGGAGTGGTGAAGGGCTGCATCACTCTGCTTTTGCAGTGGAGGTGAGAAGGAAACAGGCTCCTAGTGTCCTCTCCTCAGCCAGCCATGAGCCTCCTGGCCATGGCCAAGCAAGTAGGTGGTCCTGGAAGTGGAGAGCATCCCCTGGTGCTTTCCCACACAAGCACAGACTGGTTGATGTGACCTCTGGAGATGGTCCTGTCCCACCCCCTGCTTCAGGCCAGGATGCTCAGAGCTGTGTCCAGTTGTGTTTTTGAACCTTTCCGAGGATGGAGATTCCACAGCCTCCCTGCACAGCCTGATCCAGCACTGTTCACTCTGATCTGACCTCTAACACACATGGCCATCGGCCACCTTTGCTGCAACAGGTTTGGTCACCACCAGAGGAGCTGGGAGTGCCCCTCTTGGGGATGTGACACCCATGGACCCAGACAATGCTCTTGGCTGCACCTCCTGGCTCCAGACCCTAAGGGGCTCCCTCAATCCCCAAGTTTCAGGGGTGGGTTCAAGAAGCAAAGCCTGGAACAAAAGGGGGGTGTCCCCCTCACTCCCACTGACCGCACAAACACAGCAATAGTAGATCTGGCCCTTACCATTTCCCTCCATTTCTTGCTTTCTGTTCAATGTAATGGAAGAAGCTTTGGGGGTGGGATGGGACAGACACATAATTTGGCAGGAAGACTTTCTTCTTTCAGAGTCAATTGCCTCTGAGATTGAGAAGGATTAACTCCATTGCCCCTCCATAAACACTAGACTCCCCCACGGCCATCCTGCCCCACTGGCCCTACAGACAACACAGATCCATGAGGATCCTGGGCCCATAAGCCTGTTTGCACAGATCTATGCCATTTTACCTCCCAGTGCTTTTCTGGTTCTCATTATCTCTGCAAAGCTGATGACACTTAGACATTTCATCTCTCTGGAGTCTTTTTCTGGCAGTTTAAGTCTGATTTATGCAACACAGCCGTGGCTGTCCTGATCACCCACACTCACCTCTGGCTTGTTAACACCCTGTCTGGCCAAGGACCCTTCCCCTCTCGCCAGCAGAACCCAAACCAGGCTGAACCTCTGCATCCACCGGAGTTAAAGCCTTTGGCAGCTTTCTCCTCCTATCCCTTTCCCTCCCATTCATCGCTGGTCATTAATCACAGCAGCCTCTTTCCATGGGGGACCTGCCCCCACAGCCCCAGACCTGCCCCTGCAGCTGCCAGGGGAAATCCCAGGGGCAGGCGCTGAACAAGGGCAAACTTAATTAACAGTTGTCAGGTAACACTACCAATAACCTTAGCCTGGTCATTAACCCCAGCTGCTCGGAGGGCACCACCAGCTCAGGCTCCCTCCCCAGCCCAGAAGGATGCTTCTGGCAGGGGAAACGGCCTCTTCCCCAGCCTTGTGTCTTCTGTTCTTGCTAGAAACCAGTTCAGAAACACAACAGTTTGGGATCTAAACAGCTCTTAACACTTATCACTGTCTGTCCCCAGAGGCAAATTGAAATCCAAAGTACAGCTACAACACATGTATATCTGTTTGCAACACTTCATTGGAGGAATTAAAGAGTGACAACGATACTGTACTCAGGACACGATGACAACTGCTTCCATCTAGCCAAACAAGACTGAGGCCAAGGCTGGTCCAGCCTACTAAATGGTGCTAGAGCTTCAGGCTGGGCATGGTACCAAACATTACAGTGGAGCCCCTCTATGTGGCCCCTAGACATCTTTGCATTTGCAGGCCTGGCGATCTTTCCAAGCCTCTCTCCACCATCCGGCTATTTCTTTTCAGGCTGCTTCTTGCTCCTTGTCCACACTGCCTGAACCAGCTATTTTGCAGGAGAAAGGGTCATCTCTTATAAGCTGTCTGCATTGTACCTACAGCAAGGCAGGGTGAACTGCCTCTGCAAGGTAAACCTTGCACCTCTGTGTTGTACTTGGACACATCCATCTAGCTTGAGTTATGGGAAGGGCCTGTCCTCTGTCCAAGACAACCATGGCTGTCACCTGGAGAGGAAGGGTGACAGTGCTATATCCTGGATACCCAGCACATTCCCTCCAAGACCTCTGCCGTGCTCGCATCCAGCCAGGCCCGCCAAGGAGGAGGATCGAAGGAGGGCAGCTGGAGAGGAGCCCTGCAAGCCAGGCAGCCAGCCCTCCACGTACTGGCCACAGAATTTGCATCCGAAGCCGCTAACAAATGAGGTGAAGGAAAAGTCTGGAATGGGGACCAAGTCTGGTCGTGGTTTGAGTCCTGATTCCAGAGCAGCTGGTGCAGCCTGGCGGGCAATACACAACTCAGCTGTCCCAAACACCCTTGCTGAGCTGAAACTTCCCCCAGCATGGGCCAAGGATGCTGTTTCACCTCCTTGAACGCCTGCAGATTGGAAAAATTACAGGTAAGGAAAGGACCCTCTGCCCCCCTCCCAAAGCAGACTTTATGCATCCAGCGTGCAAGGGCAGCAGAGTCAAGAGAGCAGCTGCCCAAAGTGGTTTGCAGTGATTCACCACAACTGAACACCCCTCCACCCTCAAATTCACCAGCCTCAACTCCCCAACAACAGGTCATCTAGAGCACAAGCATTCCTCAGCTCTCGCTGAGCCATGAGCTCCCCTTATAACATGGTGGCCCTTCCTACTCTGTTTGCAGAGCTGGGGCAGGCTCTGGTCCAACTGGATGCCATCCAGAGCCTCCACCAAGGTCCAGAGAAAGAAGCAGGAAGTGCTTGGAGGAGGGGGACAAGGGAAACAGAAGCCAAGGCTCAGGGCTTAGGTGGCACTGCAAGAAAGCAGGACCTGTAGGCGTTGGAGTGAGAGGTACCACGGGGTCAGACCTTTCTATAGCTACAGCTTTGGAGATTTCCCTCTTTCCATCTGCCTTCTTACCATCTGCTGAGGCAACTGCTGGGGAGAGGAGGTTTGCAAGGGTCACTTTTAGGCCAAAGCAGATGGAAAGGACCTGCTGTGAGCATTTTACTAGAGATGGGCCAGACAGCTGCAGCATGCCCCTCAGCTGGGCTGACGGATCACTGGATCATCCAGCACACGGAGAGTAGTACCAGGGCTGAAGGAGCTGGCTCAGGATGCACACGCTGCCCTGGAGGCTCACTCGCAATGACAAGGGTCTGCAGCTGGACAAAGGAGTGAATTAACAAGCTGTTTAAGTCCTTCATGGGAGGCCTGAACAAACATGCTGCCAGGAGCTGGTCTCTCCTCCTCCTGGGGACCGTCCTTCTGGTCAGAGGCAGCTTTTCAGAGCGCTCCCCGAGGAGGAGACCCAGCAGCACCTCAGTTTGCTACACAGAGCTCCAGGGCCTTCTCCTCCCTCTGCGCCTTTCTTTGAACCCGCTCCAGACTTCTCAGCTCTGCAGGCCCCCAAGCCTGGCCTGCTGCAGACCTAATTAACTCTCTTGTTCATTTATGGTCTTTTGTCACTAAAGCAAGTAATTGGTGCACAGGGGCAGCAGATCCTCGTGTGTGCTCACGTGGACCCCGCTGCTCCCTTTGGTCTGCTGGGGAAGCCCTCTCCTGCTCACCAAGGGTGCCCACAGTTCCTCCCTGCAGCCAGCTGCTTCAGGAGCATCTACAGCCAGCACCAGGCCTCCCTGTTTCCAGCAAGCTCCCTCAGCTCCTCTGCGGCCATCAGAAGACACCAGAGTCTGCTCAGGGCATGAATGACACCTTTAAATTCAAGCCAGAAAGTTTGTCTGGAGCGTGGACCGCACCCTCACCCCGTCTCCCCTGCACCCCTGGGGGTTTCCCATGGCTGCCTTTTGTTTGCATGTTTGCTCACGCACACACACGTGCTCAGAAGTCCCCAGCTCAGCGGGCAGGCGCAGGCACCAGGCCTGGCAGTGATGCTGCCACGCTAGTTTCTCCCCACATTGGTACTCGTTCAGGTTTGCACACAGCGGATGGATTTAACATGACCTCACTCTTGTACCCCTTACCCCCCCACCACGTTCCCTGGCACCACAAGGATGGAGAACAGAGAGCGGCAGGGCCCTTTCACAGGGTGATATCTGGGCAGGATTATCCCAGGGCTCCTGGACCAAACAGGCAGCTCCTCAGCCTTTGGAAACCTCCCTTGCCTTTGTTCCTTGGCCTTCTAGGTCTGCAGGGAGGGATCCCAATGAACATGTTTGTGCTGTTCTTCTTAATAGGGTGTTGTGTAACACAGAGGGAAGTGACTACACTGGGGACCCCAGCTGAGAACAGAGACTTTAATCCTGCTGCCCAGGGAAAACTTGGAAAAAATACCTACATCTGTTCCGTTGCATTAGGCTCATGGCTCAGAGGCTGACAGCTGACCCTGGCTGCTCATGATGCCAAGGTACAGCCCCTGCCAAACGGTGCCAGGGTAAATTACCATGACTGATTAAAAAGGCAAAAGGCAGCCAGAGGAAACTAAGGAGAGAGCTCTCCCTGTGCAGCTTTCTGGAGAAGAGTGAAGGCCAAGCCAGAGTGCATCAGGGCACTGTCTTCTCCACTTCCACATTGGCAGAGCAAAGAAGGAATGATAGTGGAAGAGAACAGGGCAGGGTATGAGATGCAGGGAGAGAGATGAAGGTGAGAAGGCAGAGAATAAACCACAGCTGCATCCACCTCTCCATGGGGCTTACCACGTATGGGCTTCAGGAGACAACCCTCCTCATGATCAAACCTGCACTAGGCTGAGGCCATGGAGGAAAAAAGGTGTTCTTGTATGTACAAGCAGGGTTCATGGCTCAACAAGGGTGCGGAGCAGATGTTGGCCTCGCAGAGCAGTGCACACACTCCCTGCTGAAACTCTGCCAGCTCTAGGACATGTAAGAACACAGGTGTGGGGTTCCCTGACCTGGCACTGCAATATAGCTCCCTTCCAGGCTGAGGCTTTGTCATCACCTCACATCCATTCAACAGCTCAGGGAGGAGCATAAAAGAAATTAGCTATCCAGGGAACAGAACAACAGTACTGAAATTTGGCTAACAGCAGACACCTAGATGCTCTGGAATCATGTCAAAGACTTCTCACCGTATTTGGTGGGGCTCTAAATTGATACACCTACTGGGAACATGGTAGGTGCTGCACTGGGACCACAGGCCACGAGCGAGAGCCCCTTCTCTGTGCAGCCCCTCTCACAGGCACAGCAGGATGCTGAAGGTGGCCCTCCCCTAGATGGGAAGGGGTTTCTGGAAAGCCGTTAACACCCATTTCTGTGAAGGATCTGCCTGTTCCTTGTTCAAGTATTAAATTGGCTTAGCCCTAATTACCATGACATTTATGACAGGATTAAAGCAGATTCTGCCTTCCTCTTCCTGCCTAGGGCTACTAGCTGCCAAACACTCCTCCAGGTCAGCATCCTGCACAGGACAGTGCCTAGCTTCAAGAAAAGCAGAAAACCTTTCTAACTCCAGTCCCTCAGAGGCAGGCTTTGGCCCTGAAGCAGGAAGGTTTTGTTTGCTTTAAATCTTATTTAACCATGGATGTTTTCATTATCCACATCCATGTCACACTTTTTTATCTGCCCTAAGGAGGAGAGGGAGGAAAGCTCTTGCTTTCCTCAGTCCATCTGTGGAGCAGACAGCTTTGATTAGCCACGTGCTTGTTGCCTTTCAATCCCTGCTGGCTGTTGCTTTGACCTTGTTTGACAAGACAAAGGGATCAGGAGGAGCTGTGTGTTTCCTCAGCACCCTTCAGCCTTTTATAAACTTCTGCTTCAACACCACAACCTCGTATCAAACTCTGGTCCTCTGTCTCCACAGGCTACCTCTTCACACAATCCTAAACCTCCAGCACCAAACCGAAAACTTGAGGAGCAGGGATCCTGCTAAGAAATGGAGCCAGAGAGATGCCTTCTGATCTGTGAGCATTTCTGCATCAGCATCTAAAGATGTCTCTTGGGTCCAACGCTACCAGTTCCATGACTCTTTACCACCCTTCCACCCCTCTGCTGTTGCTGTTTGACCTGCTGCCTTTCCCTCTGCTCCCTACCCTGCTGGGCAGCAGACCCATGAAGTTCAGAGCCTCAGGTCTGAGCTGGCTCAGCAGCACCAAGTGCATTACACCTCACTAATGGGTTTGGTATGCGGCTCCTCTGAAACCCGCAACTTCGCACTTAAATCACAGCTCAGCCCTGCTCAGAGGAGGAACCAGAGTGGCTGAGGCACAGCAAAGCCAACTCCTAGAAAGACGTTCCCAGAGCACCTTCCAAAGCCATTTCTAACAGGCTACTGACACCACTAACTGCAAGTGTGAGGTTAGCTGGGCCAAGCCACCTCTACTCAAAAACAACTAGATGCAGAGAGCATTCAAGGCAGGCAGTTCCTGTGCAGGGGCCACTTCAGGACAGTTGCCCCCTGAGGGAGGTAACAGGGTCCTTTTTCCCTCCTGTCCCTAACAGTTGACTGCTGTTCCAGTCACCTACTACAACTCATCCAAGCTTATGTCCCCCAGGCTCTCTGGAAAGGCTGGTGGTGCCTGCAGTTAATAAAAAAGTCCATTTTGTTACAATGAGCCCTAAAAAGAGAACATCAGCTCAATTCTACTTTCCTGGTCCATGCATTAAAACTTCTTCTCCCCTCGCAAATCAATGACTAATCTGTGTCTCAAAGCCTGAGGACACACATCTAATCTGGTTACTGTTACTGCTGTTGTTTGTTCATATTCAGCACATTAATCTTACTAAGCTATTTGTCCTGAGTCTCCTGAGAGCGTGCTGCAGGTTAGTCATACATATGTAAATCCAACTTCCTTGCATGCATTTTAAATGTGTTGCCTGTTGGAAAACAAAAGGGGAGCAACCACCAGGGACTTGTGCTGAACCAGGAGAAACTTCCTCAGTGTTCACTTCTCATATGCTTCAGTATGGAGATTAGAAGCGCAGCAAGAGAATCTCCCAGCCAACTCGTTTGCTAGACTAAGAGGTCTGCTGAACAAAAAAAAAGCCCCAGACAACAGCAACCCAAACTGCAGGGTTTCAAGAGAGCTGAAGTTGGCCACCCTTAAACCTGAGCAGCTCAAGTTGACTATCGGTCCCCCTCTGGTGGCCAACCAGCCGCAGTCACCTTCTGCCGGCAGAACAGGGCTGCCACATCGCTGCCGGTCCCTGCTCCGAGGCGCCCGGAGCCCCGGGCAACAGCACGGCTCTGCTCCGAGGACTGCCGGGCAGCACGACCTCGGAGCCCCGAGCTGTCAGGGAGCGCGGGAGACCTGGGCACCACGGCAGGTGTCATGAAAGTGTTCTAAAAAGGAAAAGATTCATTACCAGAACAGCCAGCATCTGCCCAGTCCCTCCAACGTGACAGCCTTGGGGCTACCAACGTGACAGCCTTGGGGCTACCTACAGCCAGGCCCTGGATTTTTAATAGCAATACTGCCTAGCACCAGGAGCCCTCATCTTGAAACAGTGCAAGGAGCTATACGACATCCAGCCACAGAGAGACTGTCTGCTCTCTGGGATGTGGAATGAGATGGAGAGAAAGGACAGAAGATGAACAGGACGAGAATGAGCAGAGGTAAACAAGACAATACCAGTCAGCCTTAGAGACAGCAGTCAGAGAGATGCTCACAATGGGTGAGGACATGCAGCACAAAGACAACAGTTCAGTGTCTTACTAGAAGACACCAAGGTGACATTTTTGTACTCTAATTTTTAGTATCAGCAAGAACTACAATTGCTATCAGTGTATTGCATGTTGTTCCCAAAATAAAAGGGCCTAGGAGAGGGAAGGCTGTGTTCTGCTGGACCACTCTAGTCACAGACAAGAAGGGGCTGGTAGTTTTCCTCAAGTAGGAGTCTGAGTCTGTTCCACACCAGCAACAAAGGCCTCCGCAAATCTGAGCTAGCCTCTACACAGTGAGCCACTTCTCCAGACAAATCTGAAATCCCCGGAGCTGGTTTTATCATCCTTCAAGAGGACTGCAGAGAACTGTATTTCCTTGCATTTCTTTACCCACTGCCATAAGCAGCACTATCTCATCTCGAGGCAACCTCACACTTCAGCTACTGAAGCACAAGAGAGCCCCAAGCAGCTGTTCCTTCTGGTAAGCGATGAGATTTCTAAGATTACTCAGAAAATTGCATGAGTTTACAGGCCTTCAGAATTATGTTAGCATAAAACCCTAAATTAAGGGGTGGGTATGGGCCAACACACTTCTTGCAGCTTATCAGAGAATTGCCTCAAGAGGGAGAAAAGAATTTGGTTTTGGCCACCGCAGAGTCACTCCTCCAAAAACCACCCAAGCTCACTCTGGCCTTCGTGTGTCCCAGAGAAAACTCTGGAGCGGCCTTAGGCCAATTACAGTTTCTCCATCTCTCATATGGTGCAAGAGCTCTGCTTCCTTCGTCTGTATTCACTGGAGCTTTATACCAAGGCTGAGAGGTTTGGCTTTTGGCCTCACTCCCCTCTTCCAACCCCCTGTGCAGTTGCCCACACCCCAGCCTACTTTGTAGCAAGCCATCCCTGCAGAAGGGTAGCTGGAAAAGACTGATCAGGAATTTTGGGTGAACTTCAGCTACAGCTGTTTCGTTTTAGTGCAAAAAAAGTTATAGCAAATTATGTCTAAAAATGAACACATTCATGCAGTAACACCTCCCTCCTACAACCAAGTTTCATGCTCTGGAAAGCAGAGATTAGGGTTTCTCACGCATTCAATGAAAAAAAAAAAAAATCAAGGAAAGATTTTAATAGCAAGATGCTACAATCTCAGATTCTGCACTGTACAGCTGATGCCAAGACAGGCTGAGTTTCTGGTGGACTTTGCTGTTTCCCGTAAATGTTTTCCTTTTACAGTTCCCATAATCACATGTTCAAACTCCTTCTGCTGTCATATGCCAGGTCAATCAGACACAAGATGGTAGCAAAACAGCCAAAACCACTCAAAACATAGTAATTCACTATGGGAGCTGGGAGTTACAGCCTGGTTCAACTGACCAACTCAGATATACCACCATGAAAGCAAGAAGAGATCTTATCCAAATTAAGCATTGTTTGGCCATTTTCTCATTCAGGTACCTGAAGAAATTCCTTCCCTGCAGTTCTACAATTGAAGCAAACAGAAGGCTGAGCACAGGAACTGAACGCACAAAAATCCAGTTTCCCAAGCAGCACATCTTGACACCTCCCAGGTCAAGTGGCTGCATAGGGAATCAAGGATCCTAAGACATTAGGCAACTCCTTGCTATTGCTGGAGACACAAGCTGAGGCACGTAGGATCCCAGTATGAAGTGCATGGACATGATTTCTCTCTCAGCCAAGTCCATGCCAGGTGCCAGGACAAATGGAGGCTGTGGAGTCAGCAACAGGTCACTGCCACTACTCCCTCTCCAAGATTTCACAAGAAACTGGTGACCAGGACGGACAATGAGGGCAGTCCGATGATAGCATGCATCCTGCAAAGAGAGGCAGAAACTTTAGAACCTACTTCATGCTAAAGTAATCCAGCATGCTGAGCTCTGCTTCACACCCAAACAGATAGAGTTTCTGAAAACTCCAGCCTCAGCTTGGCCCCTTTCCCATGAGTAATACTGGTCATGGCATGTAAAGACATGTCCATGTGGTTTGCTGTGTATAATTTTGCTCATGCCAGGTTTGCAGACAAAGTCACCCACCTTTTAGCGCCCTGACCCCAACTCCAGCAGCTCTAGACTCATAACCTCTGTGATTTCCAGGGGACACTGGAACTTCAGTTTCTGGATTCTTTGAATTGCTCACCCCTGCTTTATCTAACCTCTGTTTTCTCAGAGTCCAGTATGAGACAACTTTGGTCCCACAAGGAGCTTCTAATAATACCATGACCCAGCACAACGTTACAGAGTCAATCCCCGAGACTCACAAGCACTGTTCACTCTCTTTAGCTAGTGCTCATGGCTTGAAAGTCAGAATAAGGCTAGATGCTGGTTTCATAATATGTGAGAACATCTGCCTAGTTATATGGTGGAACACATGCAAAACCAGCCAATGCTATGCTGGATGAAAATGGGCTAATTCTTTGTACAGCCCAGGAAACAGTGTTTTCATTGTTTTACAGGTGTAATGCTAATGGACACAGAATCACATTGCATAATCTTCTCAAATTTTAAAGTTACAATTTTAATCCTTAAGCTACAAAAAAGAGAAAAGTCCAAGGAAAACCAGTGATGAATGCTTTTCATCAGAGCTGGGAACAGCTCAAAGGCAAAGAATCACAGAAGTTGGATATTGCTGCAGAAGGCAACAAGCTGTCAACTTACTAATTCCTACACTTTGTTAGCAGACACTTGCAGGTACACTGTTTCCACCCTACCATCTGGAAAGTATTTTTTACAACTTAAAAAGGTGCAAAGGACTCAACCTCCCTCCTCTCCTAGCTTCATCCAACCATCATCTTGACAGCACAGTGAAGCACAAGCAGTACAAATACCTGCAGTTCAAAGAGTCAGGTAATAACACAGTGAGATAAAAAAGCAATTGCACCAACTGCATTATTATTTTACCCTTAAAATACTTTCTGGCATTACCAGTTGCTTCAGCCCGTTCTCCAGCCTCCCGCAGAGAGACCAGAGTCCTGACTCTTTCCAGAAGCTCACAGGTCCTTGGTTCAGTCAGGCATCCTGAAAGGCTGCAGGTGGAGAACTGTCCTCTTCCTCTCTGCAGCAGACCTAAGCAAGACACCCAAAGACCTGGAGAGGCCCCTCACCCATGGACAGCACTAACCAGTTTGATTCCCTTCTGTACAATCCCAAAAGAATGCTGAGCTGAGAAGGCAGGATTTTTAAAATATTTTATTTATTGTACAAACTATTTACAAAATCAGCTACTACAACCACAGGCCTCCAAATTTTGGCTGAACTCTGTCAGAAATTCACCAGAGGGAACTAGGATTTGACCTGTATCATCCACAGCTCCTGGTTTCTAAAAACATGCAACATAGCCTGCGGGTGCAGGTTAAAGCCCTCTGCACCTCAAAGCAGCTTCAGGAAACGTGGAACCTGTCTGAGATGATACCAGGATCCTAAAGATTTCTACAGAAGGGCCTCTTTTAAGTGAGAATAAATAAAGGGTAAAAAGAAAAGTAATGAGAGACTGCCAGAAGTAACGTACAGTATAGGTGACCAAAGCACATCCCCATTACCAGTGTTATAGGCAGCATTAAAAAGTGACTGCACTGGGAAAGGGTATAAAGCTAGAGACAAGTTTAGAAACATTGTGATGGATCTCAGGAACATAGGACCAGCTAGGGGCCTGTGGAAACAGTGGGCATGGGTTTAGTTGACTAAGAGCACCCATCACAGTTCTGACTGCACTTGTGTTAAGAAGAAAGTCCTTGGCATCTTGCACAGCTGCTGGGAAGCGTGGGGTGCTGGCTGCAATGCAATGTGAAGAATTTAGGAGCTCTTTCCAGCAGAGGAAGACTGCCGAATGTCCAGCTACTTCATTCTGAGAAAGAAGTCCAGCTCAAGAGAAGAAGGGAGAAGATTCCTGAGGAAGATGTCACTGGCAGAGGTGGCCCATAGCTACAAGGCTGGAAATGTCCTCACCAGGTGAGACTGTGAGACAAGGCTGCAATGTGGGAACAGCACCAAGCTACGTCTTCCAACTAACAGCAGTTAAGCCAAGAAGGCCAGGACCTTGCAGAATGGAACTTGCACTAAAAAAGGGAGAACAGCCACTAATAAAGTGATCTGTCACAGCTCAACAGTGGCAACTCTCAAGCTGGCAGCCTCCCAGCACCTCGGTGCCAGTGAGGGAAGTTATTCACAAGGCAAAGAAACCCCCCTGAGTAGTCTCAATGCTCAGCTGGCTGCTTTTTGGCACCAAAATGGCTTATTTTTTTCTGTACAGAAGTAACACACTTACCCCAAGAAAGCTAAGATGCTGCCTTAAAAACATTTTATAGATGTAGAATGTTTCCTCCAAATTCTCAGTCAATTCAACTAAGCTATACTGTAAAAGCACACACAGTTGTCTTAAAATATCCATTCAGTGCAGAAGTCTGCCTGGATCAGCTAGAGGACAGCAGAGGGGAACTGAAGAGGATGATGTGACTTTTTGTCTTTTATGGTGTTCTAAAATTAGCTCAGGGATGCCAGTCTGAGACTTCATTCTGGAAAAACTCCAGCAATTCCATAATCCAGTGAAAGCTTACATTGCAGGTAGTAGCAGTACAAGCTTCTCACAATTCGAGTCCTGTATGCCTTTGACTCCTGACCTGAACTGTCTAAGGGACTGTTGAGAACTTAAAGATCTTGAATTTTGCTTCACTAAAGAACTCATTAAGATTCCCTTTCCCTTTATTTCCCTGAGAAGGGCTGAATGGACTGCCAGCAACAACACACTTCAATCATAAGCTTACTTATGCTGGTAAGCTGGTCTGCCCACTCCTCTCCCCAGAAGCCAGACAATGGTGAGTGCAGGCTGTTGAGTGATCACTTGAGTGAAGTTCTAGTTAACATTTTGTGCTGGAAAGCCAAGCAGTGCTGAATGGAACAGGAGGAAAAGAGAGCTGAAGAAAGAAGATAGGAAGATTGGGAGGACAGAAAGCCAGCTGCTCTCCAGGCACCAGCACCCCTCTGGAAACTCTGTCTGAAATGCGGTAGAGAAAAGAAAGCCTCAGGCTGCTGCATGAGGTAGAAGCCAAGACCCTGTAGGATTCCAGGGTGGAGGTACCACGTTCTGCCCAGTACCATCACCCCAACAACAAACACAAGCCCAGTGCACACTGTAGCTGCTTACTGACCTGCCACTGTTACTACATAACATACATACCCTGAAGGTGAATGTGGGACAGGCATTGGTGCTCAGCATTGAAGGATCACACTCATGCTCGTACTCTCTCTCCTGAGGAAGGGAAAAGAAGGCAAGGGCATGGAACAGCTTCCTGTGCAACATCAAAGGTCAGACACACTCAATTTAGGAGAAACTCCTCTTCCAGTTCATTTGCAGAGGCTCACCACCAGCCACTGCTGGAGGACGCTGCTGCTGGACCCTGGTGGAGGTAGTACAGGATCACTGTCAGGGCCAGCACTTGAGCTCCGATGAGATCACTCTCCCCTTTGGGTTATTCCCTCCAGTGGATACTGCCCATTTTTCTCTGTGGCACAGGCAACAGCAGCATCCACAGCAAGATGAAGAAGAAGAACCAGAAACCCTTCTGGGTCAGGTGCTGAAAGGATGGGCAACCCTACACTCTTCATGAGTCATAGTTAGATGAGCTAACAAGGAGCATCACTGGGGGAGTTGAGACAAGACATGGAAAGTTACTAAGGCTTCCCACGAGCCAGGTTTCCAGCAGAGCTCCATGCTGGTCTTCCCTCTTCCTCCCAGAGAGCTACAACAAAGGCAGCTCAGCAGATCTCCTGCACCTCACTGTAACTTCTGCTTATGAACTTCATCTTCTCATAGAAGGATGGGTGTACAGGGTGCAGGGAAATCAACTGCAACATCTCCTTGATGAATGCACCGCAGTCCTTTTGCTGCTTCACACTGAACCAAAGTGAGAATGAGCGAAAAGGAAAAGATGAGCTCTTGATGATTTATTTGGGATACGGAAAGGCCACGTGACATCTTCTGGATGACAAATTCCTTTACATGGAGTCTTTGCTCTGCCTCCGTTGCCCATGTGAAGGGAAGGAGAGCAAGCGGAGGACTGAACCTGGGTCTTGCCACGAAGTGCCAGGAGGCTAAGTGCTCTCCTGGAATGGGGAAATCACAGCATGCCAAAGCCCTCACAACCCTCACTGATAGCGAGCTGCAGCATCTTGTGCACTTCTTCATAGGAGTCATAAGTAGGGAGGCACAGCTGGTTAAAACTGTAAAACAAAAGAAAAATCCCATTCAGACTAGATCTGAGAGGGAACTATCCCCATCAGCTGGTTTTAGATGGGTTGACATGAGCATCACACACGTTACATATTATACACTGCTTGCCCACCACAACTAGCTGGTGTCATTCCCAAAAGCACAATGCATAAAGTCCTACTGCCCCAGGATACTTGCCAAGTGTGGGCTGTTGGCAAAGTACTGTGAGTTGGAGCTGCAATGATCTGGAAAGATGGACAGAGTGCAGCAAACCCTCCTGGGGGCAGCTGGGAGGAACCAGTTGTGAACTGCAAGAGTCTGGCCAGCTCTTCCTGTGTGAAACTGGAGACCACGGTCCAAAACCACCTCATGACCTGTTTAGGAAACAGAAAAGGTAAAGCCAGGTCAGACAAGCAAATCAAATAAGCATATAAGCAAGGTGAAAGAAGATAAGTCAATTGTCTTTGCAAGCAAGTGCTCTACTAATAGTCAGAATTTTTATACCAGGGTGACATATAGAGGCAAATATTACATAGTTTCTTCTTAACCAGTTAAGGGACATCCCACACTACTACCTCCCACCAGTCCTTTCCCTGAAAGCAGAAAGGCTTCTGCTCTCCCCACGGAGATTTTATTTTTAGAAATACCTGCCCAGGCAATGAGGTAAGTTTACAATGCAGAAGCTGGTTTGTTCCTTGCACCATGCTAATCTTTTGCTTTTTCACATCCTTTGGGTTTTTTGCAGGAAGGTGGAACCATCCCAGTGTTTCCAGGTAGCAGCTTGTACTCCCCATCTCTTTTCACCTTGGGTGTTTTGGTAGCTTCTGTTATTTTTCTAAATGAAGCTGCTACTATCCCCATACCCCTCCACTGGGAAAGGCAGGGAGGGATGGGAACAATTACAGGGTACAAATTTAGGCTACTACATCAGTAGTGTTCACCACAACACTGAACTACAAACACTCCATGTGGGCTGCAATCATGATCTTCAAGCATCCCTTCGAGACAAGTACACCACCATGAACATCTTCAGCAG
>NW_010320965.1:903-18159 GCF_000700745.2 Antrostomus carolinensis | reverse complement strand
TGTTCTTAATTAGTGCTTTGTTGGATTTTCTTAAAAAGACCACTGCTGCCAATTTTTATCTGCTGGTAACTGATTAAGCATCAGCCAAGCCAAAGGATCTCTCTAGGAGGAAACATTATTTCATAATGCATGCAGTCCTACTCCTTACCCCCGAATCTTCCAGTTTGTCCTTCGGGAAGCCTAAGTTCCAATCAAGAAATCTGTTCCCAGTTTAAGTTGTCTTCTGCTGTAGCTGGGGTAACTGGTTTCAGCAAGCAGGATGGAGAAACCCTTTCACTTACCTTCTCACGGAAGTGCCAAGATCCCCCTACCACCACAGCATGTGCCTTGAAGTCACAGACACTGATATCTCCAGTACCGCACATCAGCAACTGAAAGGCAAGAGATTGCAGTCAGAAAGGCAAGAGCCCAGGAAACAAGGCAACAGCTACTGTACAAATTACAAACATTTAAAATGCTTAAAGAAACATTTTGGCTTTTTTCCAGATCCAGAAAGCGCTTCATTTGTCAGAGAGGAGGGGAAGTAAGGGTAGAGATGCTTAGGGAGGCAGCAATTACCTCAAGCTCATTCTCATCAAAAATAGACAGGAGGTTCTCAGGAACTAACTCATTAAGACCTGGAAGAGAAGAGGAGAGAAGAGCAGCAAGTACTATCCCCTGGGACATAAAGGCAGAGAGGAGCAGGGAGCAGACAGCATGTTACCTTTCAGGAAGTGATCCACCTCCTCTCTAACCTGACTGGCCAGCCTGTACTGCGCAAGCAGATTTAGATACAAGATTTTGTTTTCATTGGTCACTGGCACTTGAGCCCCTCCGGCCACCAGCTCTACCACCTGAAAACAGGAGAAAACTTGATGTGAGTGTGACCAGCAGCATTCCCCAAACCTGAACTCCTAACCAGAATAAACCCAAGCAAGGAGCTACTGCCCAGAGTAAGCTCAGTTTTCTGGGGCACATAGCAGAGTTCTCAGCCTCCCCTGCTACAGGCAGAAGAAGTTAAAGCATCCCACCTTCAGGAGCTGCCTCCCTCACCTTCTCCAGCTGTCCTGTTTTGCTATACTTCTCTTCAGCAAAGACCAGATCCATCTCACTCACATCATTGTTCAGTATGAAACAAACTTTGGACTTATAGAATTCTGGATCATCCGTTTCAAAATACTGTGTGAAAGAAAAAGACGGCAGGGACATGGAGGGAAGAAAAAACACCCAAACATTGTTAACCAGGACTCTGGTTCTGCTTCTGCTACACCCACCAACGTTCAACCTCTCCCCAGACCACTACAGGCTTCAGACAAGGCTGGGAAGCTTTACCTTGTAATGCATACGAAGTCCTATGATCTGAGCCAGAAAGGATCGGGTGAAGCGAGCTCGAACCAGCTGTTTGTAAGCGCCTCCCAGAGATGATTCATACAGACACTTTCCTACTAGGCGGCCTGCAAATTCATACACTTTGAGTCGTAAATATGTGGGACGCCCTGGATTTGGATGCACCTGCGAAGAGGAAACAAAATTAAACATCCAAGTACCAGACAAGACTAGCACAAATAGCAAGTATGGAACCAGTTCAGGTCACTGCATCTCTCAGGCTGCCCCAGGAGCTTTAGTGTAATATCCTTAAAGCCAAGAAAATGCCTGAGCCTTCTTAGGAAGAATACGAGATGTTTCACATGCACAGGCCACAAGCTCTATGAGAGCAGAAATGGATTCTGAAACATTCAGACCCAACAGAACCTCCAGATACTCTGATATCAACTCCTCTTGCCCAGAAATCCAACCTCCCTGCTGACTGGTTAACTTCTGCTGTTGATCCAGCCAGTTCTTTCACACTTCAGTGGGTTACGATCCTTAAGCAAAGCTTTGAGACAGGCACTGGAAGTGACTATGCAGGCAAGCTAAAGAATGGGTAAGGTTGCACACCACTTAATGAATTTAGCAGCAGCATTATTAACCAGCAGCATGTCAACGCTGGTTGACAGTTCTGTGCATTCAGCGTAGGAACTGCAGACTCACCAAGGCCTGGTTGTTGTCACTAAAGCGGGTAAAGAGTTGATTGGTGGTATCAAATAACGCCTTACAGATGAGCTCAAACCACTCTCTGCGAGGACCTCCCCAGTCCAGAGCTACAAGATAGAACAAGCTTGGTCATCAGTTCAAGAGTTTCATGTGTGCTGCTCAGTACTACCTGACATGAGAGCTCATCGCAGTGAACAGCTCCATATCAAAAAAGCAGTATACAGGGACTCCAGAACTTTAGGGTCTGCTCCCAAACCTAGTCCTAATATTTTTTTTTTTTTTTTTTTGGGCCTCAGGTTCCTGTGTGAAGTAGGGATAGACTAGCACCAGCAGGATAATTCACTAACATCTGTGAGAAAGCAAAAGGGCTGCAAAGCCACAAACTACAAGAAACCAGAATTTCAGCCTAAAACTATTCCACCGTCATTCCTTTCACTTCCTCTTCAAATACATTCACAGGATAACTCACCTTCTTCATCCTGAAAAATCACTTCAAAATTTTTGCTCCAGTCAGAAACAGAAAAATTTCGTGTTGCTTTGAAAGACTGTAAAAATAAACAGAAAAAATAAAATAGCAGCAGCCATTTCTGCTTGGCACCCCATAACCAACATGCAATCCTGCACATGTGGAGGGGCAATTTAAGCAACACAAAAAACAAGAAACAGTCTAGTACTCTAAAGTATAAAACTGAGAATTAGGAACTTCTAAGGTCTAATTTTTATATGCCCAAAGCCACAGAAGTAAATTCCTCATTTTCTATTATGAGACATTATTCACATAAATACAGCTCATCTTAAAACCAGTGTGATGTCTTAGCACAGCACAGATGTAACCCTCTCAAGGCTGCAGTACTGTATTGTTTAAAGTATTAAAATGCCTGTGGGAAGGAGCAATTTCTGTAAAGCACTGTCATCCCACGAGTTAGATTTAAAAAAAGGAACATTTCAGAGAGCATTAGAAAATAGATTGAAAGGTTCACTGAGTTCGTACTTAAAGCATGTCACGATGCAAAAGAGAAAAAATATTTAAAGTGTCTGCAGCTTCCTGTGTCCCCATTCCAGATTCCAATTAAAGAAAATTTTTAAAGCTACACAGCAGTCCTCAGTCATACAGGTGGCTTTGGTTTAGCTTATCCTCAAATAGGTTAGGGCATCACACTAGTCACAGCTCTGGGCTGAACACATTGGTCACATTCATTGTGCCTGTCAACCCTGGACACTAAAGCTTATATTTTTTATTATTACAGCACTTAATTTATTTTGTCTTACTAGGCTGTAACACCAGTGCTTGTGACAGTGCAGGAATGTCCAAAATATCATGAAAAAATAGTAATGGAAATACTGTTTAGAAGTTAAGTCATTTCGTAGCAAGCTATTAACCGAAACATAATCTGGTAAACACTGCAAGCTCTTATGTGCAGAAAATATTTGAAAACACAGATTTACTGAGTGCAAATCCCAGCCACTCCTGCTTTCCCCAGAAATGTTCTTTTCCATCTTTATAACATTACTGTTGTGAGACATGTGGATAAGCAGGATAACTGCCTGCCCTCTGTACACAGTATTTAGAATGTCAGTTAAGAATTGTATTATGTGAATGACTCTCAAATTTGATTTCAGGAACACCTCAGCTCAGGTCAGCGTTGGTGAAGACTTAACTCAAGGACTTGTACAGAATACTTTATCATCAAATAGAACCACTACTAGAAGCCTGTCGATGCAAGAGTTTCGTGCATGCAGCTCAGTAACACCTGACTTGACAGCTTATCTCACTGAATGGCTCTGTACCAAAAACACAGTAAAGGCTCGGGAGCTCTAGGTTTTGCTTCCAAACCTGGTCCAGGTAGACAGTCTCTCTCTGGGCCCCAGGTTCCCATGTAAAGTGGGGACAGAATAGCACCAGGAGATTTCCTGCTTTTATAGGCTGTGCATGCATTTACCCTAGACATCTCTCAGGCCCTAATTTACTCTGCAATGAGTTCCTTAAAAAATTATCAGTTTCCTAATTACTTAAGAAATTGATCTGATCTTACTGGCTGTAAAGAAGGAACACAGCATCCTACATAACACCAAACCTGAATATAGAGGAGCTACCCTGAGATTTTTTTTTTTTTCCTTTTCCTGTCTCAAGCTGTCTATTGGCATCTGCCTTGAAACAGAAGGACTAATCATTTTTAGCATGGTTTCCCTAACACATTCCAGTTCAGATTTCTTTAGGAATGGAGCAGAAGGAAAAGGATGGAGGAAGCACTGGGCTAAATCAAAGTGACCTGTACACTCACCGACTCCAGCAGACAGTGACGGCTGACCTTCAGCGTTACCTTGGAATGAGGTCTTTTCATATGCACCTGACGCAGCTCTCGCTGAAAGAAGTTCACTTTGTCCTGGAAGGTCTCTGAGCCTCCTGAGAATAATGACAGTTTCAGTCAGGTCTGAGCTGTCAACACCTCTAGAAGGCATTCCTAAGACTAACTGCACAGGTCAGCTTTACAGCCCAAGGATGAGTTTATTAGAGCAAAGTTTGGAAACAGAACTCTAAAGGCAGTTTGCAGTTAGTCTTGCTGACATTCAGATACTCACAGGTGCACTTTCAAAGAGCCTGACAGAAAAGCCAAACTGAAAAGGAAAGCTGGAATGATGAAATACATTCACTGGAAGCACCAACAGGAACAGAACATGAGACTCCAGGAATCAGAGTTCTCATTGGAGGTTATTCAGTGCTGACAATCTTTATTGCCAAGGGAAACTAGCAGATTCAAGTGCTAACTTCCTGACTACTGTACCCACCTCACCACCCCTTTACCTATGTTTTTATGCAGAGAGCGAATAAAAGTGGCTGCCAAGATGTTCCTCTCCTTGCAGCTGAGCTCCACAGGGGGTTGGATTCCATCATCCACCACCAGTGTCAGTAATTTGTGCACAGGGTCAGGACCAAGGTATGAAAACTAGCAGCAAAAAGATGCAAGAAAGGGTAAACCCATCATGCAGAAGGCACAGCATATTCAGTAGACAAAGCAACACCACTCGCCCTCTAAGACTTACCCTGCTCACCCATGCAGACACAGTTAACAGGAACACTTATCTCAAGCATCCAGACTGCAGTATCAATGCTGCTTCAAATCTCACACCTTAGTCTAGGGGCTTCAGTGGACACAACCACAGCAATTTAGAAAGGTTATGAGGAAAATAAGCAAGAGAAATGCAAAAGAAATCAAGATTTTTTGCCTAGGATTGGTAGGAAGGCAGGAAGGAGTGATACAACTGGCTCCTATTCATAAATATTAGCAGAATTTAGGCACTGAGAGGGAATTTCAAAGTCTGAATTTTATGCAACAAAATGTTGCTCTGTGAGTGGCAGCCCTTCTCTCCAAAAGCAAAAACCAGACTGTCATTCACAAGGACCACAACCTTATAACATGGAGGTGCAGCGACAGCTACGTGGAAGGAGGCTCACCTTTGTGCCAGGACATACTCTAAAGGTGAAAAGGCGCCAGGGAATGATCTTCAGGTAGAATTCTTTCACTGAGAATTGCTGAGGAACCAGAAGGAAAAGAATCATATAGAATCATAGAATCATAGAATGGTTTGGATTGGAAGGGACCTTAAAGATCATCTAGTTCCAATCCCCCTGCCATCAGCAGGGACACCTTCCACTAGATCAGGTTGCTCAAAGCCTCATCCAGCCTGGCCTTGAACACTTCCAGGGAGGGGGCATCCACAACTTCCTTGGGCAACCTGTTCCAGTGTCTGACCACCCTCACAGTGAAAAACTTCTTCCTAATATCTAAGCTAAACCTCCTCTCTTTCAGTTTAAACCCATTTCCCCTTGTCTTGTCATTAGCTGCCCTTATGAAAAGTCCCTCCCCAGCTTTCTTGTAGGCCCCCAAGAACATGTTACAGATCACACATCTGTTAAGGGTTGTTCCTAAAACACGAGGCATAAGAGATCCATAAGGATCCAGACCTCCCTCCAACCCCAGGGAGAGGTTTCTGCAACATTTGGTGACATCTTCCTCTGGCACAATACATAAAAACCTCTAAAGCTGTACAGAACTGTAAGCAGCTTGTCAGTAAGACTTTACCGCGTGCATTTATGATGCACGTGGGATACCAGCATGAGACAGACTTTACAGCAGTAAGGCACTGTGTTCAGCAGAACATCACCAGTCTAATTGGAAGGTAGTGTTAAGTACACTTGAGAAGCTGAATTCAGGACAAGATTGTAATGCACTGACAAAAAGGTTTTGGAAAAAGTCACACTGCCCAACAGAACTATTAATACTACTCTCTGATTTTCCCAACCATTTCAAACAGCTTTCAAAAAGCACTTGCAATTGCTAAATCCAGGAGATTTGCAGAAATTTCTCCTCAGGGTATTTCTGCCAGAACAAATAACTACTAACTGTGGAACTGTCGCCTTCTGGAGAGCAAGCTAACATGAAATTTTAGCATCTTTAGACAAAACACAAAACCATTGCCTGCACAAGCCTGTTCTAGCTGCAATGACTGGAAAAAATGACGAGCACCATTTCTCCAGAAACAGAGCAAATATGAACAGCAATCCTTTAAAGAAATAACAGCACAGTAATAGTTATCTACTGTACAGCACAGATGCTCTAGGTGTATGTAGAGATATCCAGGGATACAATTATGCAAGCATTAGAACTGCATTAATAACTCTGGCACCTAACGGGAACCTGCAACAGCACCCACATTTGGTGATGTCCTTTACCAGGTGAGGCAGTAGAAAAGGGTAGGAAAGTCCAGAACGACACTCCAAGGATGAAAGGATGCTGAGCTCACAAGGACCCAGCACTCATTCCCAAAGTCAGCACTCAGTCCCAGAGCCACACACAGGAGAGATTTAGAAATCCCCAGCAACACCTTTCATCCTGTAACAGTTACATCCTGTAACTGTTTCACAGCCCTCTTTCTCCAGAAAGCAATTCCTGCATTAGTCTTTCACTTTGATATTTATCACTGTATTTTTCAGAATGCATTCAGACCGATAGATTAATAGAATACCAGGTTGGAAAGATCATCTGGTCCAAGGATCCATCCATCTCAAGGATCATCTGGTCCAACTTTTCCTGGCAAAAGCACAGTCTAGACAAGATAGGCCAGCACCTTGTCCAGCCAAATCTTAAAAGTGTCCCGTGCTGGAGAATCCACCACTTCCCTGGGGAGATTATTCCAATGGCTGATTGTCCTCATTGTGAAATACTTTCCTATTACATCCAATTGGAATCTCCCCAGGAGTAACTTGCACCCATTACCCCATATCTTTTCCACGTGACTCCTTGTAAAAAGGTAGTCTCTACCTTCTTTGTAGCCACCCTTTAAATACTGGAACACAATGACAAGGTGTCCCCTAAGCCTTCTTTTCTCAAGGCTAAACAAACCCCATTCTCTCAGCCTTTCCTCACATGGCAGGTTTCCCAGCCCTTTGATCATTTTTGTGGTCCTTCTTTGGACCCTCTCCAACCTGTCCACATCTTTTCTGGATAGTGGGGACCAAAACTGAACACACTATTTCAGATGTGGCCTGACAAATGCCAGGTAGAGTAAGATAACAAGTTCTTTATCTCTGCAGGTGATGCCCTGTTGATGCAACACAGCATCCTGTTGGCTTTCTTTGTCACATCAGCACACTGTTTACTCATATCGACCTTGTTGTCCACCAGGACCCCTAGGTCCCTTTCCACAGACCTGCTCTCCAGCTGGGTAGATCCCAGCCTGTGCTGCACACCTGGATTATGCTTTCCCATTTGTCTTGGTTGAATTTCATAAGGTTCTTGTTAGCCCACTCTTCCAGCCTATCCAGATCTTCCTGCAGGGTGGCTCTCCCTTCCAAAGTGTCCACTCCCCCACTCAGTTTGGTATCATCAGCAAACTCCATCAGAGTACACTTGATCCCATCATCCAGATCACTTATGAATATATGAAACAGCCTTGAGCCCAATATCGATCCCTGGGGGACCCCACTTGTGACAGTTTGCCAGTTTGAAAAGGAGCTATTTACCACCACTCTTCGGGTGTGGCCTGTCAGCCAGTTCCCCACTCACTGCACAGACCACTTGTCTAAACTGTAACACATCAGTTTCTCTAGGAGGAGGCTGTGGGGACCCCTATTGAAAGCCATGGAGAAATCCAGGAAGACCATGTCCACTGCTCGCCCCACATCAAACAAGCAGGTTACTTTGTTGTAGAAGGCAATCAGGTTTGTCAAGCACGATTTGCCCTTGGTGAATCAGTGCTGGCTTTTCCCAATCACATGCTTCATTTGACTTGTGATACCCCCCAGTAGGCTTCATTCCATAACTTTCCCAAGGAGCTGAAGTAAGACTGATGGGCCTATAATTTCCTTGATCCTCCTTTAAGCAATTCTTGTAGATGGGATGACTTTAGCCTTCTTCCAGTCTCCTGGGATGTCCCCCAATCTCCACGACTTCTCAAAAATTATGGAGAGTGGCCTCGCAACAAAATCAGCCAGCTCTTAACACCCTCGGTGGATACTGTCAAAGTCAATTTAAATTTATCAGTAGATTTAGTGGAATCTTTTTTTTCTAGTTTCCCTGAATGCACTAAGTGGTAAAGGTTTCAGTTAACGTATTTGTACTCTAAGAGGATCCTCAGTTTCTCTTGACTTGCTTGAATCCTGTTTCTTCTTACTTATACATTTACCCTTTGTCCTCTAATTTTTTTTTCCTTTTCTTTTCCATGAAACATTCAAGAAACAGGAAAGACAAAGACACAAAATCTGAGAGCATCTTCCTTTAAGTTCTGATCTACAGGTATCAGAAATTGAGAAAAGGAATTGTGGGTCTGATCTGACCAGAGCAAAGGAAAGACAAATAGAACAACTATGGAACAATCAGTGAGAAAATTACCAGCAGGCTTTAGCTCAGACCTAGAAAGACACGCAGAGTCCTAAAACTTCAAGGAGCATTTTAACATTATTTTCAGCCATGAGTTCCATGTTTGCTGTCTGCCCTTAGACAAACCTTTTTTAACCAAATCTGAGGCTCCTAAATCTGCAGCCCTAAGATACAGGGCACAAGGAAGCTCTTCAGTTGCAGTATACTTTAAACATGCACTAAAGAGTGGTAACTTTGTGATATCTACCTTAGGTGACACATAGCAGTACACTTTTTTAGGTTTCTTCACTTTCTCAGGGGTTTGGATGTCAGAGGGAGAATCTTCATCTTCATCCTCAGTTGCAGTAGAAGGACGGCGCTGGGAGGAGCTCAGGTGTGTTGGTGGAAGTTGCCACTGAGTGTTGGTATAACTGGGAGCATCGTAAAGGTAGGCTTCAAAGTAAATACTGACACCTGAGGTGGACACATTGCGTTCTACAATGTTCTTTTCATTCTCTGAGGGAAATAGATATAGAAGAGTTGTGTAAATCTTAACAGAGACTAGAATCAAAAGGTAAAGAATCCACAGACCACCACCAAATTAGTTACTATGATTTTAAAGAAAAGGCTGCACATCCAAAGGAAAACCTGGTCAAATAAACTCTGATAAAGAGAACCCAGGAGTGGGGTGAAAAGATTTCAAGACAGCAGTTTGTCTGTCCTGGCTTCAGACAGTGACTGGTTAAAGAAAAAAAGAAAAAGGCATACAGAACCTCTGTCTCAGAGCACCAGCCTGAAGGCATAGCCACGTGACAGCCACATTGCAGACTGGCTCCCTCCTGAAGAAACCAGGAATTATAACATTGTAAAAAAACCACATAGGTTACACGCAGTGTTCTTCATTCTCAGAGCTTAACACACAATACATGACTGGCTCACTTACAGTATGGTTCAGATGCAAGCAGTAAAAATTGCCTAATTTCAGAGGTAAATCTCCTGACATAGGTGAAAAAACACATGTGCTTTTATCTGCTGATAGAACAGAGAGTATCAGCCTTCAGAGATCTCCCTTGTCAGCAGCAAATTCATTTAGTGCAGCATTTTTAAATGAACAGGCATTCCTCGCATGGAATTAAGCATGGCTAGCCTGCAGGGAAGCCACATCTAGCTCTGCTACATGAGTGTGTGAAGCATCTTGTAAGAGGACATCTGGAGAATGAATACTGAGTAGCTCTTGACTCACCGCTTAGAACAATGATGTCAAAATCACCATTGCTTATGGGCTGGTTCTGGTAGGAGATGCAGGCGTGGAAACATCCCCTACAGTGCAAGGTGAGCCTGAAGAACACTTCACAGGTCTGCCGATTGGACACCACAGACTTCTCAAACACAATATCAGAGCTTTCTTCTTCTTGAGGACCCAGCTAAACAAAAACCAAATTAATAAAGGGGACTCTCTAGCTCACCCGAAGTCAAGCAGCAAGGGATGAGGTTGCACTCACCTCATGGATGGAGAGGCTGTAATTGTGCTCATCTATCAGGGACACAGAATTGCTGGTGGGATTGTCATATTCATCTCTGGGAACTATCTGCAGAGTGTGCTGCTGCCCACAGGTCAGCACCAGAGTGGAGAAATGGCAGACAATTTTGGTTTTGGAGGGAACCACCATCCCTGAAGAAGACACCAATAGTTTAGAGTCAAACAAATTCCAAAGTGAAGCTACAAAGAGCAAAGGAAAAGCAACTAGGGGCACAATACCCTTGAAAATGGATCAAATCTGAACACATTCCATGCCCCTTCATTCAAAAAACCCAAAGTATCTGAGCACTGAAATACATGGTGGGGTTGCACAGGGTTTGTCTTGGGTCAGAAACTTAGTACTGATAAAGCCAACCGAGTTACCAGCCCTCTAAAGAATGCTTTTTCCACTATTCTAACGTTCAGCTCAAGAACTCACTCCCACAGCACGTAGAAAGTACAAGTCAGCTGACATCCAAGGAAACCTGCAAATTCAGCTTACCAAACTTTAGTCTGGAGAGAATCTGAGCTAAATCTAAGCTTCCTCTTTCTGAAAGGGTATCTTAGCAAGCTTTCTATCTATTCACAATGCAATGGGATAGAGATATTTTCAATGAACACGTACATGAAATATAAAAGATGCCGATTGGGGTCAAAAAAACAAAAGCAGAAGGTAACAAATTTAAAATAGATAAAAAGGAAATGTTTTTAAAGTGTATAATCAAAGCTATCAACTACTCCAGAAGCTCAAAGGAATAGAGTAGGGTATTCAAAAGAGGAAGAGTTAAGTCATGACAACACTTCCAATTCAGGTACAATAATTCAGTACTTTCACTAAAGGCATTCTCTGACTACTAGATGGATCATGAGGAAGTTACTACAAAACAGAGAACATGACACAAGTGGTTAGGGAGTTTAAGCAGCACTAGTGACTTATTCTGTAAGGCAGTTTCTATTTTACCACGTACTGGTAGTCGTAAGTATGCTTTAGTCATGGGTCTATTGCTGGGATCTACACGTGGCAAAAGGAAAATGGTGAAGGGTAACCCTCTCCCTGTCACCTACCTATTTTAGCTGGAAACATATTTATCTAACTGCCTCCAAATCTACTTTGAATCATTAGAGGGCCACTTAGACCTTACCTGGCTGAAACACCTTGTAGTAGGGGCTGTAGGCCACATTCAAGCCACCGAGTTTTACAGTGATCTCATATCTCCCGGCCCTGCGCACAGTGAAGGCCACTTTCACCACATTGGAATTAGGCTCCTGAAGAACTTCCTGGGTTACAGGAATATCAATTGCTAGCTCCACATGGCAGATGTGAACTCGCAGCCCCACAGGCCGGTGAGCAGGGAAGGGTTGCCCATTTTTATAGAATAACTGCATGGGAAATGGAGAAGTCCAGGTCAGCAAAAAAATGCAGTGCACAGAGAAAGAGAAAGCAAGTCGCCTCGGGGAAACAGGGGCAAGAACTCTAGCTCAGCAAAGGGAAAAAAATAAGAGCCAGCTCTGTCACACAAGCTGTGTTCTCCCAAGCGAACAGGGCACAAGGCGGCATTGAACAGCCTCCTTCTCTTTTGTGCTGGGGTTCAAATGAGTGCCCTGAAAAAGAACTTGCCTCTCGGCATTTCTTCTCTGCACTGTCGGTGCAATATCAGAGCAAAAACCAAGAGAGCTCATTACCAAAAGGAAAAAAAGCCACACCCTTTCGGAGAAACAAGTAGATCTTGTCCATTTGTACAGCTAAGCTCCGGAAAAGCTCTCACCGGTTTGTTACAGACAACAGTGTGGAGAAGATGCTGACCTAAGGAGCTAACCCAGTCTGTACTGATAAGAAGCATCAGCATGAAAACAACAAGTTAGATAAAATCACAGGCAGCTCAATCACTGAAGTGATCTGCCAGACAATTTCAGAAGGTAACATACCTTGACCAGTATTTGCTTACAAGGAAAGAATTACACCTGGAAACCCTAAGTGCACGGACGGCTCTTCAAGAGCCAGCAGTTTCTGGGCCAAATCCTGCCTGCCATCTGCAGTCAGCCTGCACTCAGGAAAAGGTTACTATTATTCCCTGTTCCTAAATAAGGGAGGGCGTGGGGCCTGAAGTAGTCTGTATCTTGCCTGTCAGTGAGAGAAACTAGTGCATGCAAGAGCTACTGTTGATGAATAAAGGGCTAAGCAAATGCAAGACAAGCATGAAGCAGAAGGGCACATTGCTGGAGCTGCCATGAGTGAGAGTCAGTAAGGTGAAGGGAATAAATTTAAACAGCAGGAACAGAACCAGTCCCTTTCCCCTCAGCTCTTTCTTCACTGCCTGCCCTGGAGTCAGAACTCCTCACTCACCCTCAAGCAGAAGAATTCTCCTTGCCTTCCCGAGAGGGATGGGTATGGCAACCTGGCTGAACTTTTCTTCTTATTTTGAAACCTTTCTGAGTGGGGAAGGTGGTGCAGAAAAGTGGGCACATGAGCCCTGCAAAACCTGTTCAAACTTCCTCCACGTAGCTCCAAACTCTCAGTGTTCAGACCTCCCCACCCATCTTATTGGTATCCTTGTCACATCCCCCTAGACTTGGCCGTTTGGAATTTGGAGGGAAACAAGAGTCCTCGGGAGGCTTTCCCAGACAGAATAACACTACATTTTGGAGGAACAGGGAGCAGCCATGAAGCTTTACAGCTCCTGGGTTGGTAAAATGCCCACTCTGACACTCCCAGCTTCAGCTGCACAACCAAAAGATAGCACCAAAAGATAGTCTGTTGAAGGCAAGGCTCAGCCCACTCACTTCCCAGTGAAGGAAGCAGTAGATAGGACAAGCCTGGTCTCCTCCAGCTCTTCAGAGGATTCTAAAGAGAGGGAGATAAGATTTTAAGAAGTACAAACCTCAGATATGCACTTATAGAGTTTTGCAACACAGTTAGAGGGGGGCAGAAGACAAACAGATGGCTTTCTTACTCCTACATTACATTCAGCTTGGCCTCAACAAAAAACATTTGAAGAGCCCACCCTTAACCCAGACCTCTGTTCCTGCCCCAAAAGCTGCATGGAAACAAAAATATTCCCTTACATGCACTCGGAAGGCCATGCTATGGCCCACCTCATAGGGGTCCTTCCAATCCCAGGAGATTTTGCAGGACCGGGGATCCAGGTAGTTGCCTCGCACGTAGTCATAAATAGTCCGCTCCCCTCGGCGTTCCCGGTCCTCATGCTGAAGGAAGCTGACTATACGTGCGGCAAGCTCAAAGAGGAACTTAATGGTGAAGAAGAAAGCTACCACAGATACTGTGATCCCACCTGCAGCAAGGAGAGAACAGAGGGAGGTTGCAGCAGATGGCTGAGTCAGGCACCACAATCCCCTCTGCATCAGCCCAGCCTTTTATTAATGACATTCTACTCAACTGCAAATTAGGTGCTTAAGGTAGATGCGATTGTGTGAACATTTATAGTTTTTGTTATGCAATGAGTAAGGTTAGAGAATAACAAGTCCCTTAAAACTCTGCAAATGCTTGCAAACAGAGGAAATAGGTAAAGGTGGTACAGAGTCTCAGGTATGGCTAGCAGACATCCCAACAGAAGCACTGAATTCCCTCTGAGTTGCAAATTAGAACTACAGAGATTCCTTTAAGGGAAACAGTCGCATAACCACACAACCCCTGCACATCACATTAAGGCCTGATTAAAAAGCATCATGGAGGCAACAACCCTGCACTAGTTCTCAAAAGAAAAAGTAAGGGGATGGCTCGGGAATGAGGTCAATGGAAGGACTTTAGGAACAAGAAGAATGGTGGAGAGGTAAGTCTGCCAGGTGGAGGGCACAGTGTGGGCTGACAGTAACTTCATGTTTGTTAGGTAGACTCTGAACTAACATGAAAGCAGAAGCTTTCAAGAAACCCTCTAAAGCCTATGGAGAGGTCAACAAATACAGTGGCAGCCTTTCCTTCACTTACCAATAATGTAAAACATCAGGTCCCTTCGGTGAGACACACAGCCGAGGATCACAGCTGCATCTAGAACACAAAATAGGCCAAGTCCAGTCCAATGACTCTTCCTCACACACATTGGCCTAAATTTAATCTATGATTCCTCAGACAAATACCTATCGATCATCTTCCTCTCCAAGAACATCCCTAAAGCATTATTCCGTAAGACTGTGAAATATGCAAACAGCACAGCATGCTACAAGAAACAGTTCTCCTCCCATCACAGATTCCCATTCAGATTCAAGGATCTATAAGAAAGACAACATATTATCCTCAGAAAACAGTCACAGCAGGCTCTGAGTACTGAAAGGAGGAGCCACTTTTTGCAGGATCACCAACTTCGACAGCAGTGGCCAAAAGCCACTCAAACTCTCACACCTACTTGCTACTGCAAATCACAAAGTTAACTTCTAGTCTGCCATGAAAGCACACCACAGAGCCACCACCAGAATGGACAGAAGCTGACCCTCAACCAGCAACCTTAGAAGAAAAAGCCATGGAATAAAAGGGTTGTGGACAAAACCAGCCCCATTTGTTCAGAACAAACAAAATCCTTCCAGGGCAGACCTGAATCAATTTTTTCCCCTGTAACTCTACTACATAAAGCATGACTGCAACTGGAAAACAGTCCATCTGTATTCTACTCGCTTCTGCAAAGTGCAGCCTCTCTGCTGAAACTCTCGTGGATCAACACACAAGCTAAAACCTTGGCTTTGTACGCTATCAAGATTACAGCCATTTTTAGAGACACCAATCTAGAATCAAGCTCTCACTGAGGGGACTGCTAAACAAACATGTAGTAAAAAGACCACACCCAGAACAACAACATGCTGTTTGGTGGATAAGACATAGCTGACAGATGGAACAAGAGCAGCAGCAAGGAACGTGTGTGACAATTAGACAAACAATTTGGCATAGGCTAATGCAGACAATATAGCTCGCCATGTCACCATTCAGTTAGTGAGAAGCTACATTGTGCATTCAAGCTGCTTTTTCTTTTTCTAAACAAACACAAAAAGGGAGTTATTCATCAGTCATCTCAACAGCAGCAGCAACTGAAGCATGCAGAAAGCTTAAATGAGGTATTTCCCCCCGCCAACAATAGCCATGACTTTCCAGCCCAGCAAATCCCCTTTGCTGGCCTCCACAGATATTCCAGCCCTCCAACCAAAGAGCAACCACATACCTTTACACAAGTGCCCATGTTCTAAAAGGCAAAAGGAGGGTACCCATCCTTCAGCATCCGTCCTCTTTGTGCCCAACACTGGGGCAAACATCAGTAAGAAGAGGCCATAGAGAAGATTATCACAGAAGGAGAAACTCCTGGAGCTTGCATCACAGAATCACTGATGAAAGGTGAGGATCCGAGCACAGCAATTTCTTCCTCTTTGTGGAAAGGGGTTGTCCTGCAGTGCTGCTCTCCGTAGCCTGTTGTTTGCTAGCTTCCCTGGAAAAGTAAGTAAAGGAGAGAGAAAAGTTGGATCTCTCCATTGCTGTGGACAAATCTAGCAAGTAGAAACATGTGAGAGGTGTAAGCTGCAAGAGTATCACTAGACGTCAAATCCACAGGAGGGGTGCTATGAAGGTATCGCTGTTGATGAGGTTCTAGGCTTCACCATACCCTCAACCTTCACCTGTCATGATCTCATTTCATTATATGACCCACTGAAACTAGGAGGTTCAAGATAGAACAAAACACAACCTGCCTCCATAAGTTTCATCCGGCTCATGGGTCTCATGCAGCAGCTAAGAACCTGCGTGCTGCTCATGAGGAGTGCTGAGGATCAGGCACCGCTTCAAGCCTTCGCACCCCACAAAATGCCATGTACTGTTCTCAAACTGATTTTGCCCAGATCTAGAGGGCTACTTATAGAGAAGCTGAAAAAAAAAAAATCTTTGAAAGTTCCTGGACTCCAAAGCAAACTTTTTTTTTTTTGCTGCTGTTGTTTTAGGTATTCAGGAAACCAGTGTCCTCATAAGGCACTTCAGTTTCAGCAGCGCTATCCACTACATTACAGTTTACTGTCAGGACTGAGATAAGAAAAACCAACAAACTAACAGCAAAGATTGATGCAGCCCACAAAAACCAGGACATATGTCAGAAGAAAAGCCACAAAGCCTCCACAGTCGGTATCTACTCATTCAGAACATGGTTTATGTAAAGGAGTGAGAACTAAATGAACAGACCCAGGCTCTCCACAGCAGCTGTCTGTGCAGACAGTCACCTCTTCTGGGGATGTAAGTGATGTGCTCCTCCTGCCTGCCATACCACTGCCTCAGCTGCCACTTCCTCCTTACTCCCCCCTCATCTACCTTCCTCTTCAGATGTCTCTGACTTCCCTCCATCCCAATAATCGTACAGATCTGGCTGCCTTTGCCCACTCCCACTAAGCTTTCTAACGCATATGAAAACTGACAGGTGAGTCTGTGCAGAGCTCTTTGATGGTGCTCCAGAAGCAGCCAGACTCTCACTCTTTTCCTCCTCCACATCTCAAGGAAAATCCCACCCACTCAAGCTATTTTCTTCTTTCCTCTTCTTGAGCAAAGTGTTGCAGTCCCCAGGGCACAAGTTCTCAGCCTACTCTTAGATGAAGCTTCAGGTTTCTAAACTCCTCTCTCCGTGTATTAAGAATCACAGACCCAGCAATTTCCTTGCTATTTTAGTTATTTTACAGTACATATCCAAGACATGCTACAAATGCCAGGCTGAAGCTCTGCTCCAGCTTGGCCTGGCTGTGGAAGGTGTGTGGCTCCTCCCCACACACCCGAGGAATTTCACAGAAACTTATCAATGCTTAGGAATCTATGAGATCTCCCTCCAGCATCTTACAGAACCAGTCTCTTCATGTCACCAAAAAACCATCAACACAAAACTGGCCCAGTGGGTCCAC
>NW_010320965.1:0-870 GCF_000700745.2 Antrostomus carolinensis | reverse complement strand
TTCCCTTCTGTAAAACACCACAAGTGACACAGCCTCCCTCCAAAAAAACATAAAAAGATAAAGACCCATCATTTCAATTACAAGGGTTTTGAAGTCAATTGAAGCCTGAGTCTCTTGATCTGGACTGCAGAATTTCAGAGCTCACTGGACACAGAGAATGAGTTATCTCCCTCATCCAGCACAGCAACTTCCCATTTTATTATCTCTACATGAAGTGGTAAACAAGACACCGAGTCCAATGGCCAACGGATGAAGTGGCTGCCATACAACCAACTTCCCTCCAGCATACACACTGCCAGCAGCTTTAAGGATGCTCTTGCAGCTGGGATACGTTGGGGTGAAGAACACAGTTGGGAGTAGCTGGTATCCAAGATGCGTTGCCACTCACTTATCAGAATGCAGATCTAAATTAAAATAGTATCAGTGCTAAGAACTGGCAGCTAACAATCTGGGAAACAGATTCTAAAAATCAGCAATACAAGTTGCCATCATAGCTAGGCTGGAAAAAAAATGCTGAATTGTCCGACAGGTCTAAGTGATCTTGACCCAAGGACAGAGCAAGCAATGGTCTCCTGCCATCTGCAGGGAAAACAGGGATTTGGAAAGCTTCACCTTGATTTGACTCGAGGAGAAGTCCTGGCATAATCAGGATAGACAATATGGGACTCATAAACTGTATTAGTGCCATCGCTTCTCTCAAGTCAGCAAGGAAAGGAAGGCCAGGACATTTTGTTTGCATTTCTGCTGCTGTGAAGCCAGAGGAACACAGTGCAAAGCTCCAGAAGGAAGCACAAGTGTAGCTGCACGTACAAAAGGAACTATAACACAGTAATACCAAAGGGAAGTCATGTTCAACCAACCTGAGAGCCT
>NW_010320964.1:0-2382 GCF_000700745.2 Antrostomus carolinensis | reverse complement strand
GTCACAAGTGCCTGAGTTGCTGATCTGGCCAGTGTGTAACCAGGGTTAGGGTTTATGGTTAGGGCTGTTAGGCTCAGTGTTAGGGTTAAGGTTAGGGTTTGGGTTAGGCTGAGGTTTAGATTTTTGGTTAGGGTTCCACGAAGTTTAGCATTAGGGGTTAGGGTTTGGGTTATGTTTAATTTGAGGAGTAGGCCGGGGTTAGGGTTAGGATGATGGTACAGTTAATTTTAAGGGCTGTTAGGCTCAGTGTTAGGGTTAAGGTTAGGGTTTGGGTTAGGCTGAGGTTTAGATTTTTGGTTAGGGTTCCACGAAGTTTAGCATTAGGGGTTAGGGTTTGGGTTATGTTTAATTTGAGGAGTAGGCCGGGGTTAGGGTTAGGATGATGGTACAGTTAATTTTAAGGTTAGGGTTAGGTTAAGGTTAGGGTTAAATTGAGGGTAGGGTTAGGGTTAGTGTTAGGGTTAAGTTTAGGTTAGGGTTATTGATAGGGTTATGATTAGGTTTTGGATGCCATTAGGGTTACATTAAATTTAGTGTTAAAATTAGTGTAGGATTTAGGGTTAGGATTAGTGTTAGGGTCAGGGTGAAGTTGAGGGTTCAGGTTTGGTTAGGGTGAGTGATACCGTGATGGGTGGGGTTGAGTTCATGTTTTGGATGCCGGTACGTTTTTGGTTTAGATTTATTGTTAGCATTAGGCTAAGATTTACAGTTAGGAATGTTTTAGGATTACACTTAAGGTTAGGATTAGGCTTTAGTTTAGTGCTAAGGTTTATGGTTAGCATTAGGTTTACGGATTAGTGTTACTGTTATGTTTAGTTTTAGGTTTAGGATTATATTTTTGGGTTAGATTTAGGGTTATTTTTAGTTTAAGGATTAAATGTTAAGGTTATGTTTGTGGTTAAGTTTAGGGGTTAAGGCTAGGGTTTTGAGTAGTGTTAGGGTTAGTGGAAATTTTAGAGATTACGTTATGTTTAGGTTTAGGCTTAAATCTTGGGTGTGGATTAGCGTTAGGGTTAGGGTTTAGGGTTGGGTCCATTAGGGTTAGGCTTTGGGTTAAGTTGCGAGATTGCTTAGGGATAGGGTTAGGTTTATGGGTAGGTTTATGTTTAGGGTCAGCGTCAACTGCCATTAGAGTTAGTCTTAGGTTGTATTTAGTTAGTGTTAGGGTGATGGTTAAAGGTTTGTGTTGGGTTTAGAGTTTGGATTAGGGTTAAAGTTTAGGTTTAGGGGAAGGAACTCTTAGTTTTAGGGGTAGAATTTAGGTGTAGGGTGATGGTTCAGGTTAGGGTGAGGTTTATGGTGCTTTTAGGATCAGGGTAATGATTTTGATTAGGGGTAGGTTTAAGTCTACTGTTATGGTTAGGGTCAGGTTTAGGATTTGGGTTGTCGTTAGGAGTAGTTTAGGTTTATTATAAATTTTATGGATAGGGTTAGGCTTAGCTTTAGGTTTAGGGTTACAGTGTCTTGCTCTCTAGGTGCTTGTTCTGTCACAAGTACCCAAATGCCTGATATGACCAGTGGGTAACTGAGTTAGGGTTAGGGTTTAGTCTACTAACACTAGGGTTTGGGTTAGTTTTAGGGTTATGGTGCTGTTAGGGTTAGGGTTTATGGTTCAGGATATGTTTTCTGGTTAGGTTTATAGTTAGTGTTACAGTGCCATTAGGGTTAGGGTCAGGTTTTGTGGTTATGGTTAGGGTTAGGGTTAGGGTTAGGGTTAGGGTTAGGGTTAGGGTTAGGGTTAGGGTTAGGGTTAGTGTTACAGTTAAGGTGACAATTGGGTTAGGGTAAGTTTTTGGTTTAGGATTAGGGTCAGGGTTCAGGAGAGGATTAGGTTTGGTTTGGTCAACGGTATGGTTAGTATTATTGTTAGATTTACTATTAGGTTTAGGTTGAAGGTTAGGGTTGGGGTTAGGGTTCTGATCAAGGTAACCAGGATTAGAGTTAGGATCAGCATTAGGGTTAGGGTTAGGGTTAGTTTTAATGTTTAAGTTAATGTTTCAGTGAGGGTTTGGGTTAGGGTTAGGGGTGGTGATAATGTTTGGATTTGGTTTTAGTTTAATTTAAGGGTGTAAAATAGGTTTGTGTTCTCGTTCGGGTTACAGTTATGGTTTAGGATTGGTTTAGGGTTGCTATAGTGTTACAGTTAGGTTTAGGCTAAATCTAGTGTAAGGTTTAGGGTTTGAATTAGTTCTAGGGTCAATTTTAGAGTTGTGGTTATGGTATAATATTAGGGTTTGGGTTGTTATTGGGGTCAGGGTTAGGATTAGGGTCAGGGTTATGCTGAAGGTTAGGGATAGAGGGTTTGGGTTAGACATTAGAATTACGGTCAGGGCTACAGGTTCCAATTACGATTAAAGTTATTGTTAGTATTATAGTTATGGG
>NW_010320963.1:27388-43407 GCF_000700745.2 Antrostomus carolinensis | reverse complement strand
ATATATATATATATATATATATGTATTTATAAATAGGGACACAGAGGAGTTTACTGTATTTGTATAATTTCTAAGCTCCAACAAGCAAATACACTACATGCCAGTGCCTACTTTGGAGCTCATTAAAATGCTGGCACTTGCTTGTACCTCAGCAGTGCCTCAGATTAATGTTTTTCTCTCACACTGAAGAGGTTCCTCGTGAGGAGCAATGATGCTTCTAAACAAAGGGGGGGTCATTAGGGCCTTTGGACGTGGCACTTTGTGCCTCTGCAGCATTGAGCCACCAGCCTGAGACCAGCGGTTCTGGGGGTGCAGCCTGGGGATGCTGCACCGGGCACGGGGCTGGGGTCCTGGGTCTCACTTATGGATACATCCAGCCATGGATGTGTGGTACCAGGAGCAGGGGGTTGGTGACAGCTTCCCTGTGTGGTTTTGAGGAGCTGGGCTCATCTTCACCCAGAGCATCACCTCCGACACCCCGGTGCAGGAGAGATCTGGGCTTTTATCTCTGACAAAAAGGCTGCTATTGTTGAGAAGACAGAGTGGAATAATAAAAAGGGCAGTTTACTCTCTACACAAACACTTTATTAAATATTCTTTTTTTTAAAAAAAAACCTTAATAACGGAAGAGAGGAGCTGAGCTGAGAAACCTTGGCAGGCAGCTCAGATGGAGAGCTGGTTGTACTGATGTCTGGGGGACCCATGTCTATAATGAGACTCTGATTTTATTTCCAGTGACCCCCTCACCTCTCTCACTGCTAATGAGTTTTATAAATGAGAAAGGAAAAAAAAGAGGGACCTTTGCTCACTAACGTGAGCAGGGACTTGTCCAGATATTTATTTTCCTAAGACACAATCTTGTATGGGTTTTTGAGGATGCTTGCTTGCTTTTGCCTTGAAAACAATGCTCCTTCTGTTGTGTTTGCTCTGGCTGTGCTGAGGATGGTGGCAGTGAGCGGAGGAGCTGTGCTGAGTCCTGATGGCAGTGGCCACACAGTGTCATTTGCTGTGCCAGGGTGACAGCAGTGGGCACAAACATCATGTTTTGTTCCAAACTGTGGCCCTGTGCATCATTGAGGCTGGTTTTGGTGGCCTCCCGGGGGTGGCAGCGAGCATGTGGCAGCAGATGTTGTCAGCTCTGCCATTCCGTGTCACCTTGGAGATGTCATTTAAAAGGGAAAAAAACCCATTTGTTGAAACCCCAAATAAAACCAGCACTTTCTCATTCAGCATACCCATTCTCCATGTGTACTTGGAGTCTGTTTGCTGACTGCAATCACAAAAATAAAGACCTGGGTGCTCTGCCTGGCACAGCTGGGAGGGAATGAACCAGTGTCTGGCTGTGCCCACAGCCAAACCCCACCGAGCTGTTGGCCATTCCTCCACAAACCTTTCGGCAGCAGCAGGAGAGCTGTGGTGTTGGAGCTGTGGGTGACGTTTAGCCTGTGGGATCTGTGTTATCAATGCTAATGCAGAAGAAGATAAAAAAGTTTTCTTTTCTAATCCCGAGAGGAATTTTCAGGGCTGGTTGTCACCACAGAGAGACCAGCTCACTCCTGTGTAGACAGAGTGGATTTGCAAGGCAGTGGAATTACATTTGTATGGTAACGGCATCTCCTTGGCTTTCCAGAGCAGATCATGAGCTGGAATCTCCCCTACCTCCCTTTTCCTCTCCATAGTGTGGATTGAGTACCAAACCCTCTTCCCAAGCCATGAGATATTTTTGCTTGTCAGATCTATGGATGAAGGATGATCTGGGAGTTTGAAACAAGTTCCTGAGTGGTGCAGGTCTAACGTGGTAAACCACAAAAAGCTTTTTCTTCTGAGCAGCTGACTAACAGTTTGTAGGATCCCTTTGCCTCCCTGGATAAATGGATCCATCCCCTAATTCCAGACAAGGGTTGCATAGAGATAGTTGGCCAGGGGCTGCTGGGGCATCACATCTCAACAGCTTTCTTCCCATCAGGGAGGGACATGTCACCCATGATTGCCCAGACAGAGTTATTGGCCGAGTTACTTATTGATTTTCTAATCATTTTCCGACACAGGCCGCCATCCTGTGTCACTGCCAAGGCAGATCACAAATTGAACTGCAGCTGAATTGATGGGGAATTGATTAAAACTCACCATAATTATTAGTTCTGTGCTGCCCAAGCCAGGCAAATCAATGTCAGCAATAACAGATCTGGTCCTTTATAAGAGCCCAACAAATGCAGAACGGGCACTGGTTTTGTAAGCCCACCCAGTCAGGCTGGTGAGTCAGGTTTAGCACAAGCTGGCTTTTCCCTGGGACATTTCTGACCATGCTCAGTTTATGGGCAAGAACTTCATTACATTCAAATAAGCTTTAGTTTTCTCCCTGCTCTTATATATTAGTGGGACATCCCAATGGCAAATCCTCTGCTCCAGGGGCTGGAAGATCTGTAGAAAAGTTTTATTGTGCCCAAGAGTTCCTCCATCCACCTATTCATCCCTGTGAAACCCTTGGTGTGGGGACTGTCACTGCCTCTGCTGCTGTTTGGGTGTTTGTTTTGCTGGTGGACACTAATGGCAGAGCTGAAGTGTTCCCTGAGTCACTGTCCCTGGTGTCTTCATCCCCTCCCAGCCCTACAAGCAGGGACACCTCCTGTGTTTGTGTGTGGGTTACCAAAGCTTTGTGTGTGGGTTACCAAAGCTTTGTGTGTGGGTTACCAAAGCTTTGTGTGTGGGCTACCAAAGCTTTGTGTGTGGGCTACCAAAACTTTCTTGTCCCCTCGTGCTGCAACCCTACAGCTGGCTGGAGAGCTGGAGGGATGTGGAGGGGACGGGTGCTCTCTTCTGCAGAGTTTCTGCTGAGCTATGTGCCTGCCATCACTGATGCATATTAGGATGTGTAATTACAGCCAGAAAGGAAACACAGTGATTAAAAGCCCAAACTGGAGGAATACCCCAAGGATGGCCTGGAGCAGAGTGGGGTGAAGGGAGGGAGGGCTTTGGTGACCTGCTAACCCAGTCCTGGGAAAAGAGCCATCATCTTCCTCTGCGGCTGGGGAAGGTGCTGAGCTCAGCACACAAATCAGTGCCAAGGGTGAGAGTCCCAAGTGACAGAAAAGCCGTGACTGATCCGCTGGCTGTGATCCTGCAGCTCCTGCTGGTTGAAAGTCCCATCCAGTTCCCTTTGGCACACTGGAAGGTCCCTCTGGAGCTCCAGAGAGGCCTTGGGCAGAGTCCCAGACCTCCTGGTCCCCGTCGGTGTGGGGAGAGCAGCAGAGAGGTGGACGTGGTGCCGTGGAGTGGAAGATGCTGTTTGCAGTCGTCCCTCCCTGTTCTCCAGGGAGATGATGGTGTTTCTGCCAATGTGTGCAGCTCTGACTCTCGCAGCGGGGCCGGCAGACGCGGAGGAGGCTGCGGGAGATCAGTGTTGTATCTGCGGATTCACAAACACACTCATCCTGCTCCTGTTTCCCAGGCAGCTCGGCGGTGAAAAGCACAGATTGTTCCAAGTGTCCTCTCCTCCGTCATGTTTATTCTGTGTACACAGCTAGAAAGCTTCCTGCTCCCCTGTCTTCTGCTGTTTTGTGCCACCCCTGCAGAGATGGGCACTGTCCTATTCCAAAGCCCTTTGTGGCCAACATCCTTTGGCTAGAAAAGCCTCATACTCCTCAGCCTTCCCTTTCCCACCTCATCTGGTGCCTGCAAGGAAGATGCTGAGGTTTGTGAGTCCCCCCAAGCTGCAGAGATGAGGACACAGGACCCAGCGAGGTGTCTGAGGGATGTTGGGGACACTTGTGGCATCATGGTTGCTGCTGATGGGGCAGAAGCAGCTTTGATGCTCCTACCATAGGAACGTGGCACAGGGTTTCTAGGAGGTGGAGAGAAACTTCTCATTGCTCAGATAAGATGGGCCAGGACTCCCTAAAGCATCTTTCTGATGTCCTCTGTGGGCATTTGCTTCTTGAGTGACCAAGAAGTGAGCAAGGCTCAGCAGCCCATCTCCCCTCAGGACCCTGCCTGTGACAGCGAGCACAGGGTCCAGCGTCTCCTGAACTTTTATTAATATGTACAGCATTTTGCTCACAGGGAAAATTGATTTTCTTTTTTAAGCACGAAGTATAGCGGTTTTATAACCTTTCTTCTGCTTGACAGAGGCCATTTATAACCTGCCTTCATCACTACCTGTACCAGCTCCAGTCTAACTCATCTTCAAGAAATTCCATAATGCATTTTTAATTGCAAGCTGCTCTTAGACAAGATTTATTTATTTTTTCAAGGACTGGCCTTTTTGTTGTTGTTTGTGTGCGTGTGTGTTCGGCAAAAAGGGATAAATAAGGCAAGTGGAATAGAGGAGTGCTTTAATCTGGGTGACAATTTATTGATGGCATTTGCTGCCAGCTGGCTTTTATCTTTTGGGACAAGGAAAACCAGCTGGGGAACTGAAATTAAAACCCAGAGCCAGATCCTCAGCATGTGGGAATCAGCGTGGTTCCCTCGGCTGAGGAAAACTGTTCTGATGAGCCTGGGCTGTGATCCTGTCCTCCTCCAGTCCTGCCTCCACCACAGGTCGGTCCTGCCTACAGCTGCCTCCTCCTGTGGGAAGCTGCAAGATGCTTTTGGAGATGATGCTGAGGACACATTCACTGGCCTGCCTGGTGTGGGTTGAGATGTTTACTGGGTCACTCCTAAGCATTGAGATGCTTTACTGGGTCACTCCTAAGCATTGAGATGGTTTTCTGGGTTAGTGCCAAGCATTGAGATGGCTTTCTGGGTTGATTTCGGGTGTTGAAATGTTTTTTCTGGGTCACACCAGACTTCTCTGCAGCTCAGAGGAACAGGTAACAAATGCAGAGGGTTTCTCCAGCACATTACGGAGTGAGTTGTCACACTTTGCCCCATGCTGGCTTGAGGGTTCCTCACTGTGTAATTTTGCTGCCTCAAGGATTTCACTCTCCTGCAGAGGGAGGATGGAGAATGTGACTTTTGCAGCAGACCAGCTCTTGCCCTTTTCCCAAAGGCTGTACGAGGTGGTGCAGAGCCCTTGGGGCTGCCCCATCCATCACATCTCCTTTAGATGTAGACAGAGTTCAGTAGCATGACACAAATTCCTGTGGCTTGTGGGTGAGCTGCACCCTTGCTGTGGTTCCAGGGTAAGTGAGGACCCATGATGACCTTACCTTGTCCCCTCTCTGACTGCAGTGCCCCGAGGACCTCCGACCCATGAAGGATGGCACCGGTTGCTATGACTACTCCAAAGGGATTGACTGCTCAGATGGCTTCAACGGTGGCTGTGAGCAGCTCTGTCTCCAGCAGACCCTCCCTCTGCCCCATGACCCCTTGTCCAGCACCATCTTCATGTTCTGCGGGTGAGTCCTCTTCAACGCTCCCACATCTCCCGCTAGCAGCTAAATCATTAGAATCATAGGAAGTTGAGTTGGAAGGGACCCACAAGGACCATGGAGTCCAACTCCTGTCCCTGCACAGGACAAGCCCAACATTCACAATATGTCCCCGAGGGCCTTGGCTAAATGCTTCTGGAATCTTATCAGGCTTGGTGCCATGAGCACCTCCCTGGGGAGCCTGTTCCAGTGCTCCACCACCCTCTGCCTCAAGAACCTTTTCCTCATGGCCAACCTCACCCTCCCCTGCCACATCTTCCTGCCATTTCCTCTGCTCCTGGCATTTGTTGGTGGCCAGAGAGAAGAGATCAGCGCCTGCCCCTCCTCTGCCCCTTGGGAGGAAGTTCTAGACCACGATGAGATGTTCCCTCATCCATCCCTCCCGTCCTCCTCCTTTGCCACCCATCCCCAAACCAGTGTGCCCAGCGAGGAAGCTGGGCACCCAAGTAACAGCGGTTTCTGGAGCCGAGTTCCAGCAGGGAATAGAGGCACCTGGTTTGCCTGCAGGCAAAAGCGTATGGGAGTGTGAGGAGCAATGTGAGCAGATGCACCTTCCTCCTCTCCCCCACTGTGTGACAGTACAGCTTGATCTGTGACTCACTGTGAAGGGACCCAAAAATCCTACATTGTGTGTTGGAGGGGGAAAGTGGAGGATTTGTTCAAAAAATACTACTTTTTTTTTCTTTTTTTTTTCCCCCCTATGCCTCTCTTTAAAAATAGAATGTCATCCCTGATTTTGGCCAGGATCCTATAATCCTACACAATTTAGCATTTTCTCTCAGGAAAATCTCCCTGGCTGCAGTATGTTATAAAAGGAGCTCAGTGATTATCTGGCTTTATGCTGCACAGCTGCAGCCAGCCATCCATCAGCCCCCAGCCCCAAGCTCTGCAGATCACATCCCTTGGCTGCTTCAGGTTTGTGGGCACACACGGGAACCTATTTCACATTGGGAAGGATTAGAGTGAAGGGGGGAAAAAGGAGCTCTTTAAGGAAGGAAATGCCCCAAAATTCCTTACAGGAGCATCCATCGAGTCCTGATGCTGCAGGTGCAGCAGAGACCTCATGCAGCCCCAGCCAGTGGCTCCTCCCCAGGGAAGAACAGCCCAGGGAGCTTTGCCCATGTTGGCTTCTCTCTTTATTTCATTTCTTTTTGCTGGTTTGTTGTTTCCCCTCCCCACCACCTTCATTTTTTAATTATTGTTTAGCAGCACAGAGCAGTTAAGTCACTAAGAGAGAGCACATTGCCTCCACCGTGCCTGCAAAAGAGGTTGGAAATCCATAGAGGGACGAGTAACCTTTCTGGGGAGAGTCTAGAAAATCTGGGGAAATTACATGGTCTCCATCCACACCCACGCAGGAGATCTGCATTTCAGTCTTCCATCCCCAAGGACAAAGACTGTTTTCCCCTTTTTTCCTTTTTTTTCTGTTTTTTTTTTCTTTTTTTTAATAATCCCTTTTCAAGGCAGAGCTGCACTTGGGGAACAGGCAAGCAAAAGTGTGACAGACGGGTGGGAGTTTTGCTTGCAGCAGGAAAATGTGGTAGAGGAATGGGAGAGAGGAACAAGCCCCAATGGAGATGGGATTGATGTCAGCAGAGCACTGTCGCTTTGGGGAGGAAGGAGCAGGCAGGGGATGGAGGTTTCATGTCAACTGGGAGCTGCAGTGCTGGGGAAAAGGCCGGAGGAAGGAGAAGAGGAGGGGAGGCAGGATGAGCACATACGCTAAAGATGCTGCTGCTGTCTCCAGTGTCTGTAGTTAAATCACATCCCTGCTGCCTGCCTCAGTTTCCTTTGCTGTCTGCTGAAGATGAGCATGGACATCTCACCCACAGCGTGCTTGAAAGTGGGACCAAAGAGCAAAGGAACAGCCACTCTGGAGCCGCTTCCTTGCGTGGAAATGAGGGCAGGAGCTTGGTTTTGCTTTGCTCTTGCCTGGGGAATGTCTGTGCCTGCACCACAGCAGGGGCTATGGGTGGTGGTGGAGCAGGAGATCCACAGCAGGCTCAGCTCTGCTCTCCAGCGCAGGGAGGATGGGTGCTGGGAGCCAAGCACTTGTTGGCTGGCCGCCCAACTGAGGACATGAGCTCTGGAACCTCTGTGCCTTCATGGCAGCTGCTGCAGGTGCTGACGATGCTCTGGGCTCGGCAGAGCTGTGTGCCGCGTCAGGGCTCTGGGGTGGCACGCTCTGCTCCTGGCCCATTTGACATAGCTTGTGGTGCTGCCCAGGTGTGTGGAGGAGTACAAGCTGGCCCCGGATGGGAAGTCCTGCCTGATGCTGTCTGACATCTGCGAGGGCCCCAAGTGCTTGAAGTCGGATGCCAAGTTCAACGACACCCTCTTCGGGGAGATGCTTCACGGCTATAACAACAGGAGCCAGCACGTCAACCAAGGACAGGTGTTCCAGATGACTTTCAGGTATGGCCTGGTTCTGCTCCCAGAGCTGGGAATGTGGGGATGGTGAGGTGGGTCCAAGGTCTGTTGGTGCAGAGCCAGCATCTCCAACACGTTCACTAAGGGAAGAGAGCAAGAGGAGAACAAGCATCCATAGTTTTGCTCCTTGCTCATCCTTCCCACAGGCAGCAGCACAGGACCCTCCTTGGGCCAGTGTGTCTCCTCAGATGTATATTTAATTGCCTTTGATGGGCTTTTCTGGGTAGTGTTGCTTCACCTCTTCCTGAACATCAATGTCTTTCATCTCCGTGATATCCTGTGACAATGAGTTCGAATGTTTAATTGAGTGTAGTGTGAAGGAACGTTTCCTTTGGCATGTTCTCAACCTATGGGAGCTGGTTTTTATTCAGTGTCCCCACTTATAGGAGCCATGGATATAGAATGATAATTAATAATGTAAATAAGGTGAAGGTAGATGCCCCACCAGAGTGCAAGCAGCAGATACCAGAGGGGGGGGTTTGCAAGCTGCGTCCTAGGTGTATTGAGAGTGTCAAGGGTCAGATGTGGGTGAGGAGTGCAGGGTCTGACTTGCCCAGATCTTTACTTTCAAGACCTTGCTGATAGTTGCTGGCTTCAAGGCTGGAAAATGGGTTGATTTATTTCTATTTCTTCAGTTCTTCTGAATGCAACTGCATTTTGATCAGGTGTAAACCAAGGTGGGCCTGGGAGTTTCAAAGCAGCCACATTGATCATGGCCAGGAGAGGGTCCAGCCCACATCCCACCCAGACCCAACTCTCCCTTGCCCAGCATCTGCCAGTGCGCTGAGAGTTTCTCTCCTATTAGGGCACTGAGACCTCACTTCTTTCTCCAGTTTTAGCTGGAGTTGGGGTGCTCATCACTGCTGGCTGTGGTGTTTTTCTGGATGTTTTTTCCCCAGCTGAGTGCAAAGCCTTCCTAGCTGTGAATTCACGCTGAACTCTGGCCTTTTGCTCTCTTGATGGCAGATGAATTACAAGCTCCACCAGCACAAAGGCACTCAGAACACCACAGCCAGCAGAGTGCTTGGAGCCAGCAGAGCCACAGACTTAGTTGGAAGTGAGAATTGACAGTACACTAAGACAATTTTCCCAGTGGGTTCCTCTTTGCTTTCTCTCCCTCCACATTACAAGCATCAGTTGGTCCATCAGAGCAGAACCAGGGCTGCAGAGCTGAAATTTTCCATGAGCTGGCAGGTTGAGCAGGTCTGTGGGCTTGAAAAACTCCCCAAGTGCATCGCTTGGAAATGCCAGACCCAAACGGGCTCCCCCTCTATGAGCTCCAGTCCCAGCTTGTGCTGTCAGTCCCGAGGCATCAAACCTCCTTTTGCAGAGGCTTAGATTTTTCCTCCATCTCCTCCATAGCCTGCCCTTTGCTTGCACTACAGAGTGGGAGGGTTGGAAAGCCGTCCTTTCCCTGCACCAGCCAGGACTGGGGTCTAAGGGCTGTTTTGTTGCTGCTGGGAAGCAAAACACATCTCCCATCTTCAGGGCTAAATTCTAGCTGGAAAGCACACAGGGTTGTCTGTGGGTCTGGTTTATCATAGAGTCATCGAATGGTTTGGGTTGGAAGGGACCTTAAAACTCATCCAGTTCCAACCCCCCTGCCATCAGCAGGGACACCTTCCACTAGACCAGGTTGCTCAAAGCCTCATCCAACCTGGCCTTGAACACTTCCAGGGAGGAGCAGCCACAGCTTCTCTGGGCAACCTGGGCCAGTGTCTCACCACCCTCACAGGAAAGAATTTCTTCCTGTGGTGCTGGGATTGCATCTTCCAGGGGTCAGAGGCCAAAGCACTCCCTGAGGCTCATGGCTGACAGGTTTTCAGGTTAAAAACAAGGGATGTTAGTGACCCATCCTCCTTCCCAGGGCTGGCACCGCTCCTGCCACACTGTGCAGGCGATGGCCAGGCTGCCTGCAGTGGGGGGAAGCTTTTCTCCATGAGGGTCTGCACAGCAAAAGCCAGGTCCTCTGTACGACCTTGCCATCACAAACAGGGTTTTCAGTGCCCAGCATCGACCGAGGGACTGGTCCTGGGTCTAATAGCTGTGAGGAGCAGGAGAAAGCAGGTCTGAAACCAGAGCAACCTGCAAAGCATGCCTGCGCGGTGTAGGCTGTAGTGTGTGATGTGCTGGCTTGGCAGAGCTCAGAGCCTGGCAGGAGGCAGCAGGTCTTGCTCCAGAAATGCTGTCGGCAGCCTGGAAGGGTCAGCACAGCTGCCCTTTCCCATTTGAATGTAGATTGGTGGCTCCAGAAGTGCTGGGCAGGGATGAGAAGGTCTCTCACTTCCCTGTGTGCAGCATCCTTCCCCGTGGCCAGGCTGCCCGGCGTGTCGGAGGGTTACAGGTTGGAAGCACCATTACATCATCTCCTAACAAGGGAAGAGAAGGAGGTTAATGGAGAAGAAATTATTAACTAAAAGATGTAATTTGCCTCTGATTTTCATAGATATTCAAGAACCTCTCGGAGCGCTGAGACACCAGCTGTTAGAGAAGCCCTTAATTTGGTGCATTTGAAACATAGCAGGAAGCTGCCTAATACCAGGGATTAAAAGCCTGTTTCTGCAAAGTAAGAGCAAGAACCTGCTATCAGAACAAGGGGCTGAGTATTTTAGAGGGATTTAGAACTGCTGAGATCCTTTAGCTATGCAGATATGACAGTCCTTTGAATGGTGTCTGCTTCCCATGTCGCCGCATCTTCAGTGTCTTTAATAAATAGGATATTCTCAATCCGCCAGGCATGTCAGCGTGGTGTTGGGAAGAAGCTTTTGTGCTGGGAAAAGCTGTTTCTCACACCCTGCTCTGCACAACACCTATGAGTTACAGTGGTATTTTTTATCTTGGTGGGGTTGGGGTGGTCTCTTTTCCATCTTGGTGGGGTTGGGGTGGTCTCTTTTCCACCCAGTGCTTGGCAGCACTGATTAGAGCCTCTGTCCTTCTCTGATGGCTGTGTGGTCCTCCATGGATGTGGCTCAGCAGGTCACTGGGATGGAATTGGTGTAGCACCAATAGCTTTATTGTGTCTGGCCAGCTTGAAAGGACAGGGATATGCAGTGGATACCTTTAGGATGTGGAGTAAGAATCATAGAATGGTTTGGGTTGGAAGGGAGCTTAAAGATCATCCAGTCCCAACCCCCCTGCCAGCAGCAGGGACACCTTCCACTAGACCAGGTTGCTCAAAGCCTCATCCAACCTGACCTTCAACACTTCCAGGGAGGAGCAGCCACAGCTTCTCTGGGCTCCCTGGGACAGTGTCTCACCACCCTCACAGCAAAGAATTTCTTTCTCAGATCTCACCTGAACATTCTCTAATCCAGTTTATAACCATTGCCCCTTCTATCAGTCCATACTGTGTGCACTGTATATGCTCTATATATACACCAGCACAGAGCCTGTCCCTGCTCACACATCCCTTTGTGCTGGTGCCAAGGACCATCTCCCCATCCATCAGCGACAGTGAAGCCACAGCCCAGCAGGACATGAGCACCACAGCATCCCTGCAGCTCAGCTCGAGCCGTCATGAGTTAGGAGCTCTGTGGACAAGCTTTATCCCTACTGAGGTGGCTTAATAACCACTAATTATTGCTGCGGTGGTTGGGATGCTTGACTGACCTGTTGGACAAGCCAACATCAAGGTTCTTGCTTGGAGGAGTGCACCACATCATTGCTGCTGCTGTTTTATTGCAAGCATTTAAATCAAAGCGCTCCTCCAGTGATGCTTCTGCCACGGGGTCCCTCACTGGGCACTTTGGTGGGGGGCAGAGGAGGGGTCTTTGATCACACACCAGAAACTCCCCTTGTTCCTCCTATTGTTGAGCCAAAAGCACATTCAGAGCTGCCACCTTCTTCGGGACATCCCTCCTTTGGTAAACAAAGTTTAACAAAATGCTGTGCGGTGTCAATATCGAGATGGGATTGGAGCTGATCTGTTCCAGTCACACCTCTGGGTCTAGCAGGATGCTCAGTGATGGATCCAGCTCACTAAAGACTAGATTAGAGTGATCTTCTCCCCATTGCCTCACGGTGGGATAGGTCTGAACTCCATGCCATCCCCAAATCACCGGGAAGTTACTTTGCAAATGGGTTGTTTGTTGGTTCCTTATCTGGTTTTTTGTCTCTTTGCCATGAGGGAATAGAGATTTTTTTTCTTGAAGAACTGTTTGCAGTTTCAGGCTGTTGCTTTTATGCCATTAATATGGAGAAAACCCAAATTACTACCCGTGGAGTCAACTTTACTCAGTGGATTATTTCTGCATGGCAAATAGGATGTCAGAACAACACGTGGCAGAGCACTAACTGGGGTCCCTTCCCATCCCTTCCCATCCCTGCCTGTGGCTCTGCCTCTCATTCCAGCTCTTGCTCTGGCTTGGCACAGCCCCAAGACATGGGGAAGCACCTCACTCACCCACACAGCCCCCATTTGATCCCCCTCAGAGGAGATGCAATGAGTCTGGGGAGTTTTTGGATTTAGGGGCAGATAAGCAGCCAAAATGGTTCAGTGGCTGGAGGGAAGAGAGGTTTTGTGTTGGCACTCCCTCACTGCAAAAAAATGGGCAAACACTGAGTGTTTTCCCCTCTCCAAAAGCAGGGAGGATGGTTCCGGAGGATGCAGGGCTGCCGTGTCGTGCCGATCACCTTCCTGCAAATTGGAAGCACCCTTCCCTCTGCAAATCAGTCCTTGGAGGATGCTGTTCCTCACATCCCCACCTGTAAAACGGGGCTGCTACATCTTCACAGCCATGGGGAAGGGAAAGCTTGCATTGGAGGTGGTGCTGAGTGCTGGCTGGTGCTGCTGAGCACAGTGCTGAGGTGACCGGGGTGCCATGGGGAGGGATGGGCACCCACCTGCCCCGAGTGCTGCCAGCCCAGCAGCCAGCTCTGCCTCCCCGCAGCCACATTACTGCTGTCAGGCAGCGCCGGGTCGCTGAACCGGTGCAGGGAATTGTCATAATATTGATGAGGAGTTTGGCAAGTTAATTTTAAATCTGTCACTCCTTCCCCTTGCTGTTTCTCAGCCTTTAATAAACGGGCGCGGGGCGTGCTGACAGCTCGGTGCCAGCCCTGCTGAGGGGCTGCTTTGGGAAATGTCCCCACCCCATTGCTCCCCCTGCACTGGGGTGCTGCTGGGGACCAGGATGGGTGCTTGGCTGGGTGCAGCATCACATCTGGGTGGTGCTGCCACCCAGCTTGGAGCTCGTGGCCAGCCCCGGTGAGGATGTCCTGCCCTCCCCTGCAGCATTGCAAACTAAACGTCTGTAACTTGTTAAATTAACACTATTGATTTTTTCATATTTTTTTCCCTCTCTTTGAAACCTCCGAGTACTAATGTTATAATTGTGCTGTTTATTATTCCTGTGCCAGTGAGCTCGGCACCAGCCGGTACCCCAACGCCTTGTTTACCTATTACCCTTCAGGCCAGGATAATGGATGGATCTTTTTTTTCCAGTGGCTGCCTTCCATTTCATTCCTCTTTTTATTATTTGTTGCTGCAATTCTATTACCTCTTCCCAGCTCTGAAGCCTCAGACATACTACTTGGAAGCAATGATGTCTTTCCAAGCAAGGCTAATGCTTCAGGCCTTGGTCCTCAGCAGCAGGTCAGGGGGTGGTTAGGGGTTGAGCAGCTCTGTGGAGCTGTTGTGGGATATGATGCTCCGTTCTCTGTCCTGTTCCTCATACATGCTGTGGAGAAGCACTGCCTGCTCCTAGCTGGGGATGTACAGACTGGGAGAGGAACTCATGGAGAACAGCCCTGCTGAGAAGGACTTGGGGGTGATGGTGGATGAGAAGCTTTGCATGAGCCAGCAGTGTGTGACTGCAGTCTGGAAGGCCAACTGTGTCCTGGGCTGCATCAACAGAGGGGTGGGCAGCAGGGTGAGGGAGGGGATTGTCCCAATCTACTCTGCCCTTGGGAGGTCCCATCTGGAGTATTGTGTCCAGGCCTGGAGCCCCCAACACAAGAAAGATGCTGAGCTGTTAGAGCAGGTCCAGAGTAGAGCCAGGAAGATGATCCGAGGGCTGGAGCACCTCTCTGCTGAAAAGAAAGTTGAAGGAGCTGGGCTTGTTTAGCTTGGGAGAAGAGAATGGTCTGAGGAGACCTCATTGTGGCCTTCCAGTACCTGAAGGGAGCTTAGAAACGGGAGGGAGAGTGACTTTTGACATGGGCAGATAGTGAAGGACAAGGGGAAATGGTTTTAAACTGAGAGAGGGGAGATATAAGTTAGATATTAGGAGGATATTTTTCACCTGGAGGGTGGTGAGGCACTGGAACAGGTTGCCCAGAGAAGCTGTGGATGCCCCATCCCTGGAGGCATTCAAGGCCAGGTTGGATGGGGCCCTGGGCAGCCTGATCTAGTGGTTGGTAACCCTGTCCACAGCAGGGGGGGATGATCTTTAAGGTCCCTTCCAACCCAAACCAGTCGATAATTCTATGCTGCAGCAGAGCTGAGATGTCCTGGTACCCGTTTGTGACCAAGCCACACGCAATGGCTTTGCATCCCCCAAAGGGCCCCCTTTGGAGCTGCTTTTCCTCAATCCCTCCAAAAACTGAACAATTTTTCCTCAATCTCACTTTTCCCACCTCTCAACCTAGCATCAGGGACACCCTGGCTGCTTCCTTGACTCCATCCAGCCCTTTTCTGAGTCTGAAACAGGTTACACATAGACACACACCACATCCTTTGAGCATATCTTCAACTGGCCAGGCTCAGCATTGCAATGTTCTCAATCCAGTGTAGAAATGGCTTCTGCAATTAGCCCAGCACCCCATCAGTTCGGTTGCTATTGCATCCTGTGTGCATCAGCCCTGCTCCGTTTCAAAGTTAGCATCCCACCGAGAAGGAGAACAGATTGTGTGGCTTTGAGCTGGTATTTCTGACAGTCTGCAGCCTCACGCTTTTGCACCGTGTTGGCAGCAGGTTTTTTTTATTCTTGTAGCATAAGAAAAGCCGGTGATATCCTAAAGACAACACGGGGGTCCAAGGTGGAGGAGGTGGTTTTTTTTCAGATATACTGATTGAGATGTCAGTAATAGAGTTATTTTAAGTACTAGAGGTTTTCAGGCTGATTCTGTGCTTGGTGTGGGTAGGATTTAAGGACTGGGCCAGCACTTGTGAGCATGGGTATGGTTGTTGCAGCTGCCTCCTGCTCCTGCTGCCCCATCCCTGCTCCCAGTGCACCCCTGAGCTGCTCCATTTCATCCCAGTCTGTGCAGGCAGAGGGATAACCTGGCATGGGGTGTGTCTCTGCTGTTTGGCCATTGCCTATAAGAGCCCCATCGCTCCTAGTGTGTGACTGAGCTTTGGGGAGGAGGAAGGACAGGGGGATGGAAGCTGCCACCACAGCTGGAGCCCAAAACCCATTGCACATCCATGACTTGGGGCTGGGGCTCCTTCCTCAGCCGCTCCAGCAGTGCCAAGCAGTGTGTGCAGCTGAGTCCTGCTACAAAGAAATAGGTGGGAGTTAAAAAACACAGCCAAACACCCCACCTTCCTCATGAGGCTGAGGAAAAGCTTTCACCTCAGTCCATGCCCCAAAAGCAGCCTTTGCAGCTGTGCAAATTGGTGAGTTCATGTTTCAAAAGGGAGCGCAGAGATGGAGCCGGGCAGCAGGGGGACAGAGCTGGTGTGGTAGATATGGGGAGATGTGGGTGCTGTGGGTACCACAGACACAGGTACAGTCCACAGCGAGGGCACTGCTGTGGGAGGTGACACCAGCACCCACCAAAGCCAATGGGAAGTCACCCACAGGTTTTTGCTGGGCTGAGGGATATGCTGGCAGTGGCAGAGCTTTCCTTTCCCTGGCAGCAGAGCTGAGGTCCCCACAGTGAGAGATGCTGGGGAGCTGCTCCCCCACCCCGTGCCCCTGCTCCCCACTCCCCCCCAAGCCCTGCCAGCTCGTTTGTGTCTGTGCAGATGTTTGTATTCTCTGCAGCTGATGAAAATATTCATTATCTTGTTAGCTGCTGCGGAAGTTCAGATTTGCATTTGCACAGCTAATCACGCAGCGCGAGCAGAGCCTGTCACCCAGCAGCACTAATTGGGCAGAGCAGCGCTGGGTGCAGGCAGGGAGCCCTCCCTCCTGCCATCCCCACCACCAGTGCTGCCGGGTCACTGGGATGGGAAGGGAGAAGGGCCGGGGCTGTGTGGGTGCAGCTGAGGATCATAGAACATCAAATGGTTTGGGTTGGAAGGGACCTTAAAGCTCACCCAGTTCCAACCCC
>NW_010320963.1:13399-27333 GCF_000700745.2 Antrostomus carolinensis | reverse complement strand
CAGGTTGCTCAAAGCCTCATCCAGCCTGGCCTTGAACACTTCCAGGGGGGCCAGGGTTTCTGGGAACAGGAGATGGAGGAAGGCAGTGGGCGCTGGGGCTTGGGCTGTGTGTGTTAGCTGGGTTGGGTGGAGGGGTGCTGATCCCTGGGCAGGGTGGGAGCAGGTACTGGGATCCCAGTCCAGGAGCGCTGCTGGGCAGGGTGTGTGTGTGGGTGTATGGGAAGGTCGTGTCTCCTAGCATTGGGGCTGGGAGCTTCTCATAGGATGGGAGGCAGAGGGTCCAGGGGATGCTCATCCCTTGGAGAGCTGATCTGGGACATGGGCTCCTCCTGCAAAGACCCTGTCCTGCTGTCATCAGCCTGTGACCCCCAGGGGACACCCACATTCCCCACGCAACTGGCAGGGGCTCAGTGAGGTCTTCAGTGTCTGCCTTGTGAGAAGCTGATGGTGACACCCTTGTCTCGAGTCCTGAGTGTGAAGAAAGGATAAAGGTTTGAGAGAGGGGACGTGGACCCATGCAGGTGAGGAGGGTCCACGCAGAGTGAGAGTGGGGCTCTGCTCCCCTCCCAGGCTTGGCAGAGGCACAATGATTCAGTGACACATGAATCATTGTGCCTTGTCACCGCTCCCTTCATGCTGCCTGGCACTGCCAAGCCTGCCTTCGCTTCTCCAAGCTCCCAGGAGGTTTCTCCTTTCCCCCATGCTGTGGGAGCAGTCTGGGATGGACTCGCTGACTTTCTACCCTGTCCCATCTCTGTCTTTTATGATGCTAATTATAGCTGGTGTTATTACATAGTTAATCTGCATTATTAAGAGATGTGGTGGAGATTTATAGCTCGGATTTATAGAGTATCTTTCATCCCAGGGGATCTTTACTGGCTTTATAGACTTGAAGAGAGGAGTTGCTTCTCCTTTGCTCCTCCAACGTGGGGTGCAGCTGCTCCTGGGGTGTGTGGGGTTCTTCACCCACTCAGGACACATGGAAATAAGGGTGATGTTCAGCTGAAAAGAAAGCAGAGATTGAGGCAGGATGGTTTGAGGCAGTAAATTGTAATCCCCCGCCATTAACCTGTGACAACAGGGGTTTTCCATTACACTGTGGGCACTTCTGTGGTGGTCACCATTAGCATGGGTCATGGGTTTGTGCTGTTTGTTCCACAGACACCAATCCAGCAGCACCTCTGGGGACAAGGCTGGCACTTACCAGCCCGTCACGCCTCTCCCTCTCTAGTGCCAGCGCTGGTCGATGGAGATTCTCCATCCAAGGACTAAATTGGCTTGACATTGACTTAGCAATGTGAATCCTTGCTCCAGGCAGTGCAGTCACGAGCAGGCACCAGCACAGGGATATCTGAGCACTCCACAGCTATGCCAGCTGTCGAGCCATACCTGCTTCCGAGCTAGCAGCAGGGCTTGGATGCAGCAGAAAAACTTGTCTTGCTCTTTCCCATCTCAAGTGATCTCTCCAGAGATGGAGGATTTGTATTTCTGTGTGTTGCAGTGGAACTTGTGACTGCATAAATCAAGTGCTAGGTTTGAGTTTGGGCCTCACCAGTTGAACCCATTGTCCACCAAAGGGGTGGACAAGCTATGCTGGGAGCTGGCCAGTCTCCTGCTGCATCTGACCCTTAAAGTATGTAGGATAACCCAGGAGATCTGCTAAATCTTCCACTGCACCCAGTTCCTGGGCAGTGTGACCTGGCCTGGATGCTGGAGCCATGGCCCAGCAGGGAGGAATGCAGGAGCAGGTGGTGGGGACCGACCCAGCATCACTCACCCTCCTCCTCATCCCCCAGCGACGCTCCCTCGCTGTCCTGCTCTCACCCTGCCCAGGCTGCAGCGGGTGAGGAGTCTCCCATGGGCTGTTGCCTACAGAAACAATTTTCTCGAGGTGAAAGCTCAGGGTGTCTGTGCCAGTTCATTTCTCTCCAGCACGGGCTGAAGGAGCCTGGTGCAGGCAGAGCTGCCTGTCCCTCGGCTTCCCAGGGGACGGTGTCACTTGCCAGCTGTGCCCATACCTGCGGGCAGCAGGCGAACATCTGGAAGGTGTGATGGCACTGCCACTTGTTATCAGGCAGCCACGCAGAGCTGGGAGGAGGGCAGTGAAGCAGAAGGTGCTCCAAAGCACCTCGTTGAGCACCCAGAGCAGGGGTGTCTCTCAGCACCTGCCTGTCCCTGGGAGGGTGACAAAGATGTGTTCACTGCAGGTGCTGTCACCCCACCCTAGCTCACTGCACGCATCTGTCCGTGCCTCTGGTAATTAACTTTGCAGACAGAAACATGACTTTGCAGATGTGGTCACAAATCCCAGCTCATTCACCATATGCTCTGGCTGCCTGACAGCACCAGGGAGTGTCCTCGAGAGCTGCCTTGTCCCTGGCCCTTGGGGACACCAGGCTCTGCACAGCAGCTCACTGCGGGGTGGCTGTGATGGACCATGCTGGTGGGTTTGCTGCTGGGCAGAGCCATGAGCTGGCCAAGCATCCTCCATGGGCATCTTGGGTGGGTTGCTTGGGTGCTGCAGCCCTGACTGGTGGGCACTGGGCAGCACTGGGGCTGTCCCAGGCTTGATTGAGCCCTGCATGGGGCTGCTGGCATATGGCAGACCTTGCACAGAGGGGAAGCAGGAGCATTAACTGTGTTGAAATGACTTTGTCGGAGAGCCAGCATATGAAATGTGCGGTGATATTGCAGCCCTGCCACTGCCTGTGGCTGTTTTTCCTCTGCTTTTAATGACTAATAGAGAGAAGACAAAACAATTTCTATTAGTTTCTCCCACGCCGCAGTGGGTTTCTTATTTTCCAAACCTCATTAGAGTTTGTAATACCATGGTGGTAGTCAAGAGCAGTCCGAATCACCCTGGGGGGAAAGAAGAACTGAAGAGATATGATGTGCAGCCCAAGTATTAACACTGCTCCTGGCTCATTTCCAGGGTCCCTCCTGGTTCCTTTCCAAACTCTTGTGCCTTATCTCCATCTTAAAGGTTAACGATGAAGCTTAGGAGAGGAAAAAAAGAAAGAAGAAGCTTAAGATCTCAAATTGTTAAAGGGAATGGATGTGTGTGCTGAGCAGAGAGCTGGGTCTGCATTTACATTGGAAAGGCAAATGTTATTTAAAAGGCATTGCTTGCACTTCCCAGGGCAGTGTGGCTGGGGTGTGGGTTTCTCTGGAAGAGCTGCTGATGTTGAGGGTCTTCTGACATGCAGAGAGACCACCAGCTTCAGGTCACCGTGCCCAAATCCTGTAGGATCCGGCTGCAAGTCTGCCACTAGCCTTGTGCCTGTTCCTTGGGCAGTCCCAGCGTGAAGTCCTGGCTCCTCTGAAGTCAGTGGGAGTTTTGTTATTTGTTGCCTCGATACAAATAATGCCGATGAAAGCACCAGGCATGGAGCTGCTCGGGAAATGATTGCAAACAGCTCTCAAACAACCCACGCGAGAGGACCTGCAGCTTTGGCTCAGCTCATCACTGAAATAATCCTTCAGAGGAGGTGTCCAGCCCGCTCTGGGTCACTGAAGCATGGAAAAACACTCCCCATAGAGAAACCATCCCCAGATGATCTCACAGTGGCCACAGCCTGGTGGACAGAAGCTCCACGAGCTGCTCCAGGAGTTCTGTCTGTCTGTCTTCTCCATCTGAATCGTTAAAAAGCTGAAAGTTGCTGAGCTTATGGAATCTGACAAGGTCAGACCCTTTGACTGTCACCGATGGCAAAGCTAATGGAGGGAGACACCTTGAAGAGGAGATACATGGAGTAAGACATGAATCCTCCTGGCAGGCACAGAGTAGTGATGGTCCTTTGCAAATGGGCAGATTTCTCATCAGCCACATCAGCTATTGGGCATTGCCCAGAATCTCCAGTCGAGGGGGGATGGCACATGGCTCATATGTGTCCTTCTGGTCCTGCCACCAGGTTGCAGGTTCAGGACAAGGCTGCTGAGGCCAAAGCCCAGCCAGATGTGGGCAGTGGTGGAGCCGCTGCCTATCTCACTGGTGAGATCAGCCAAACTTTTAACGCAGAGCCACCCAGGGAGAGAGGTTTTGGCTGCTTGCTTGTTTGCTTGTCCCCTGTGCCAGGAGGAGAGGAGCAGAGAGGTATGTGTGGAAGGGCTTGTTTTGGGTGATGAAACACCCAAGTGACGTGACTTGAGCAGGACAGTAGTAAGGAGAAAGCAACTTCAAGATGCAGAGTGTTGGATCAGACATACAGTGGGTTGTATTTCATCAGCTTCCTTGCTGCTTGTCCAGACAAGCAGTCCATCAAACAAAGAGGTCTCCAGCAGTACATGCAAAGAGCTTGGGAGCCTGCTCTGTTGGAGGGAAGAGACTGTCAGTGGAGTATTTTGAGTTCTGGCTCTGATGCAGTTAGGAGATCCTACCTGGGTTTGGGTGTTAATGATGGCAGCTTCTACACCAAGTCATGTCTCCCAGCTCATATGGAACAGGCTGCCCAGAGGAGTGGTGGAGTCCCCATCCCTGGAGATGTTCAAGAAACGTGTAGATGTAGTGCTCAGGGGCATGGTTTAGTGGACATGGTGGTGATGAGTTGATGGTTGGACTGGATGATCTTAGATCTTTTCCAACCTGAATGACTCTGTGGTTCTATGTTACACACTGGCCTCTCTGGGGATTCACTCTGTGTGAATATGAGCTTCCAGGAGCAACTTCTGCCAGAGTTACAGGCAAACAAGACAGGTTGCCATTCTCTTCCTTTTCTCCAGCCCCAGGTGTGTCTGGTTTTTTGTTTTGTTTTGGTTTTTTTTTCCACTCTGTCACTCAAGCATGAGTTTTCTTGACTTTTCTTAAAACTTCTTGCAGAGAAACACATGTAAGCTGAGGTGAAGCACGGGAAATTTCAATCCCAAAGGGAATCATCTGTATATTTGCAAAGTTCTGTAAGAGGCTGAAAACTAGAGCTTTGCATGGAATTCCTCTTGCAGCCCCAACTCCATAATTGAGGCATAAATCCAGCTTTGCATGCGTGTGCTGTGCCTCCTGCACAGGCTCCAGGCGTTGCTGTGGGAACTGTAACTTCCCAAATTTGTTTTTACTCGGCACTTCGTTTTAGCCTCTTCCCAACAGACACTCCAGAGGAAGAAAGATCTGCAGCCTACCGCAGGATTTCACCCACAGGAGACACACTTTACTGGAATAAATAAATAGCTGTATAATGGGGAGCAGGGTGGGGAGAATAATACAAGGTGATAAAAGGGTGCTGGGCTGTGGGTGCTCCACCTCAGCTAGGTGGCTTCTGCTGGCCAGAACCACATGCCGGTGGTGGACCTCCAGCAGCATGTTCCTATGCCAGCTGCTTGCTCTGGGTCTCACTGAGGTGCAGGATGGAGATCTCTGCTCCTATCACTCGTGACTTCTCCATCTTCCCATCTCAAAGCAGATCCCTGTGTGTTTCCTGTAGAAATGGCTTCAAGAGAGGATGTGCTTTTTTTCCATGATGGTGAACATCAGTGTCATGGTGGTGGGCACTGCTGGCTGAGTTTCCTTGAGTGCTTGGTGGCATCACCGAGGCTGTGCAGATCAGAGGAGGTCTTTAAGTGTTTGGGGGATGTTTGGAGATGATCTGTAGGAAAATCATATTAGCATGGTCCAGCGTTGGCAAGAGTATGATGCTGGTGGCCATGGGAGGGTCCTGCTGTTGACCTGGGCTTGGTCATGAGCAGTGTGGAGAGTTGTTATCGATTCAGTAGCTGAACTAAAACGCTGGCAGTGGCATGCTTTGGATTACCTTGAAGTGAGTTGGATGTTCTGGTGAATGGGAAAGTGGTCACAGTCTCCATTGACTTTTGGCTACCGGGGAGGCACAGGACCCCTCCAGGAGGCACGGAGGTGGTGGTGGCACCTATTTGTCTTCCTTCATCTATTTTGTCCTTAAAAGAAGCAAAACCAACAACAACAACAACAAAATCTCTGCTCAGATTGTGCAACAGGTTCAAGCAGAGTAGACAAATCACTTTGGATCAGCTGAATTCCTGTTTCGTGGTGAATGAACTATTCACTGGGAGGGAATTCCCTTCCCTGCCTCTGCCAGCTCCCAGGGAGCACCACTGCTCCCACCACTTGTGTCCTTCTGTCCAGCTCTCACTGCTGTCCCAGGTCTTAAAGTCCCATGTCCAGATGTCATTTGCTGGCTGTCACCATTGTCATGCCATGGCTGGGGTCCCTGCACAGCACTGCACACCCGGTGCCACAGGCACTGGTGGGGTTTGCAGCTCCTGCTCCCAACTGCAGTCCCCAGTGACAGCCACCACCCTTTGCCTGGGTCCTGTGGCTCTCACTGTCCCCTCTCATGCTTCGGTGTCCCCAAATTGGGCACAACGAGGGAAGAGGGAATGGGATGCATGGGACAGGGCGTCCTGGTTATTCCCAGTCCCATGGAGAGTTTTGGGGCAAGTTTTGGGGTTTGATCTGAGGGCACATGGAGGGAATGGTGCTGAGCACCATGCTTGTAGGCACATCACACCAACCCTGAGGAGCACCCTGCGTGCTGGTGTGATTTACCTCCCCAAAACACCTTAATTTAAATGCTAATTCTCCCTGAACCGAGCAGGTGAGGTGGCTGATGAATATTGTCAGGCTGTTTATTGCTGGCACTGAAGTAGGGCACGCAGGGGATGCCATGGAGAGGGATGGACAGCGTGAGGACAGCTCCCAGCATCAGGGTTGATGGTGGGACGGGGTGATGGCTGTGGTCGTGCCATGATGCCCAGGGTGGGGATTTGGGGGGCACGGGCAGCTCCGGGTTGGTGCTCTCCTCTCTCCCCACAGCCCAGTCCAGCCACACATTGATGCAAACAGTGGTTAGGGCTGAATGTTGGGGAGCTGGAGTGAGCTTCAGGGCCTGGCAAACCTGACTGGTCTCTCCTTTTTTATCCTACCTCATTATACAGGAGTGGGGCCTCACTAAAATTAATGACTAGTAAATTTGGAGTAAGTAACCACTGCTTCAGAGGGTTTACATTAAGCCTTTATAATTCACCGGTGCCTGAGGTCTTGGAGACACATGGGGAGAGATTTACGCTGTGCTTACCTTTTCCAAAGTGGCTGTGGAAACAGGACACTCTCTTTTCTGTCTTCCACTGACTCTAGATCAATTTTTTTTCGGTGACAACAAGCTAAAAAGAAGCTCTTTCTGAACGTCCCCGTGTCAGATGCAGGCTGGGCTCTTGTGAGCTTGCAGTCACCACAGTGGGAAAGCTCCTCCGAGGAAAAGTTGGGTGAAAAGCTGGCACTAAATAACCTCAAATCCATCTTGTTCTCCCCAAACCATTGCAGGACAGAAAGAAAAGTAAGATTAATAAATTATTCTTGCCAGAAAAGGCGTCTTCTCAGCCTTGCCTAGCAGAAAGTGCAGTCCTCGCATAGTCACTTTGCTGAACATAAGCACGCGGGATGACAATGTGATTAACATTTGTAGCTGTGCTGGCTCAGATAAGGGTAATTAAATCTCACGCTTCAGGGCATCAGCTAATCACTTGTGGGGTCATTTTTTAAATTTTTTTTTAATTTTTTTTTTTTTTATTACCCCTTCATGAATCTATTTGCCCGGTCGCTGCGATAGGGATCCGCTGGCAGCAGTGGATGGAGGCAGGAATCTCCACCCTGGTGTTTGGGTTTGCATTGGGAGTCATATGGGAGCACAGAGGGTCTCGGAAAGGGTCAGTGGGCAGAGTATGAGGTTGTGTCCTTCAGGAGTCAAAGGGAGGAAGCTACAGCTGGCTGAGCCAAGGAGGAGAAGCTGCTCCTTCACCCAACGCTGTTGATAACAGGAAAATGCAATGGATGTGGGTCACCAGAGGATGGTTCAGTACCACGGGCTAGAATCCCACTGCAGGCTCAGTCCTGGCGTGCGAGGGGGCGAGGTGATGGAGCTGAGCTTCACCCTGTAGAGGTTGCTCCTGACCCAGTGCTGCATCATGGGGTAGCCCATCGCCTCGTCGTACTTGATGTCTCCTGCAAAGGAAGAGCTGGTGCTCAGCCCCTGGTGTTTCTGTCCCCACAGCTGAGCTCTTCTGGCACCGCCAGGTCTGTCCCCACGTGTGAGGTGGTGAGAGAGCACTTAGGAAGGTGCCATCAGCCAGTGTCATTGTTCTCCTGGCCATCCCCTCTCAGAGGTGGGACGCATGGCTGGGCTCTGGTGTGACCCTGGTCTCCTGCAAAGGAAGAGCTGGTGCTCAGCCCCTGGTGTTTCTGTCCCCACAGCTGAGCTCTTCTGGCACCGCCAGGTCTGTCCCCACGTGTGAGGTGGTGAGAGAGCACTTAGGAAGGTGCCATCAGCCAGTGTCATTGTTCTCCTGGCCATCCCCTCTCAGAGGTGGGACGCATGGCTGGGCTCTGGTGTGACCCTGGTGCTCTCCCTTGGGTGCAGGGTGTGGGGCTGGCCCATCAGGGAGGGGACAGTCCCTGTGCTGCAGGGTGGCAGGTGGGCTCAGCGCAGCCACATCCCACTTTCCTGGTGCAGCACCACGCTTCTCCAGGCCTTTGGGATTTGGTAGGGCTGATGCTTTTCTCCCTTTTCTGCTGAGGCAGAGCAGCAGAGACACCGACACGCTTCTTCCCATGTTCCCTACTGACTCACCTCATTTCCCAGCCCTAGCTTCCCACCACCCACACAGCTCCCGGCTCCAGCAGTAATTGAAGTTCCCCATTTGCATCGCTAAGACAGCACAGGGCTGGGAACAGCAAAGCACAGCATCACCACGGGATCCTGCTCCCGGCGTGATCAATAGGAGGTGTGTGAACACATATGTGAGTGAGAGGCTTTTCCCCTCAGACACAGAAACCACTTTTTCTCCTGCAGTGCCTAGAGTGAAGCTCCTGAGATGCAACCAGGTACTGGTGGCTTTGAGATGGGTGCAGCAGGACCCCTGGCAGTGGCCAAGGTGTCCCCACTTGTAAGATGATCATGGGATGATGGAGCAACTCACCCAGGAATGGGCTGTGAGGGATAAAACCAGGGACAGGGCATCAACCCAGCGGTGTTTAAAGGCAAATCTATTCAGTAAAGTGCAGCTGGGGCAGGCGGTGCCCAGGTACTGGTGGCTTTGAGATGGGTGCAGCAGGACCCCTGGCAGTGGCCAAGGTGTCCCCACTTGTAAGATGATCATGGGATGATGGAGCAACTCACCCAGGAATGGGCTGTGAGGGATAAAACCAGGGACAGGGCATCAACCCAGCGGTGTTTAAAGGCAAATCTATTCAGTAAAGTGCAGCTGGGGCAGGCGGTGCCAGCCTGAGCCTCCCCCGCTCCTGGGACTGACCTGATTTTGCAGGAACCTCCCTTTTTTCTGCTCAGCTGCCCTTTTGTCTCCGCACCCGGAGGACACAGAGCCTCCTGGTCTATATTTTGGCTCTAAGATCAATATTTAAAATCCCTCCTCCTGTTTCCTTTGCACAGACACGAGGCGTTTCACTTGCCGGGGGAGGCTCGTCTCACAGAAACCTGTCTGTTCACCATTTCAAATAATTTCCCCAGTATCGTTGTTCTAGAAACAATTCATTAGGGGCCTATTATACAATGTTATACCTGCCAAGGTTAGAAAAGATCCTGCATGTGTGGTAAAATCGCACTGTGAGCTGCACATGATGGGTTTTTGGGGTTTTTTTTTTTATGTTGGTCTATAAATGGAATTTTTCCTCCTTTTGGAGAGCCGGTCATCCAGGGGCAAGGCCTTGGGGTGACGATGCTGCCTGGGATGGGGAGTCCCAGTGGGGCTTGGTCTGGTGTTTGGTCACAGCCCCATACTGGGAAGGTGCTGCAGGCAGTGGAAAGGGGCAGTTTTGGGGTGTAACAGTCATTTCTCTCTCCTCACCACTGTCTGCCCCTTCTCCAGTGCCACACTTTGAAAACCTGGGCCAAAGCCAGTGGCTGGGTCCCCAGGATGAGAGTGGTCCCATGCTAATCGAGCCGTGGCCCCTGGGGAGCTCATTAAGTATCACCTCGGAGGGCTGCGGTACTGGGGTGGCTGCAAACCCCATCCCCTGTCAGGTCTCCTGCTCACAGATGTCCCTCGCACTCCTGAGCCCTCCATCCCCGTGCTGCCAGGGCGGCTCAGCCCCCTTGCCTGGCCGTGGTCTGCATCGTTGCTTTGCAGTTGTCTTTTTCTCTCTGCAGGGAGAATAACTTCATCAAGGACTTCCCTCAGCTGGCTGATGGCCTCATGGTGATCCCGCTGCCTGTGGAGGAGCAGTGCCGTGGTGTCCTCTCGGAGCCCCTTCCCAACCTCCAGCTTCTCACTGGTACGAGCTGTCCCTGTGCTCCACATCCCCTTGCTTGGGGATAAGTGTAGCAGCAGGAACCCCTTCTCCCACCCTGGATCTCACCCTGAGGGGCACCAGCACCTCTGGCATCTCTGTGTCCTTCGCATTGTCCCTCCTGTGTAGCTGGGGCAGAAACAGCGTATGGGCTGTGCGCATCCATCCCAGCACGGCCAGGCAGCATCTCCATCCCCATGAGCTCCAGGCAGCCACAGCCATTGCAACACTGGCCCTGCCACAGCCCAGGAACCCCATGGCATGACCACCAAAGGAGGTGACCATCCCTGCCACCATCCCCTCTCTCACCCCAGCAGTGCCCAGCAAAGCAAGCGCTCCATGTGGCGTTGGCGTTCCCAGGAGCGTGGCCGCGGGGTTGGCAGTGGCTGAGCACCAGCTCTTCCTTTGCAGGAGACATCAAGTATGACGAGGCGATGGGCTACCCCATGGTGCAGCACTGGCGGGTCAGGAGCAACCTCTACAGGGTGAAGCTCAACTCCATCACCCTCTCTGCAGGTAAGGGGTTCTAGCAGCGGGGAGACAAGTGTCTACATGGGCGGGTGGGTGATGATGATCTGCCCGGTGGTCTTCTGCCCCAAGACACAGTCATGCTGAGCATCTCACCAGCATTTCCCACCTCCAGGCTCTGCTCGGGCAGTAACTCACACTCCCAGTGCTGTGGTAGAGGCAGGGAGAGAGATTTACCTCCTTTCTACAGGGGGAAACTGAGGCAGGGAGTTTGTGCAGCTCAGTTGTGCAAACCAAGAGCTGGGGTTAGAGCCAAGGGTGAGGCAATAAGCCACACTGCAGGGAGGATGTGTGTGGGGATGGCTGTGTGTATTTGTATGTATGAAAAACAGTAAATTCTTGAAAAAATGTGGTTTCAAGAGGACCCAAAGTGCTTGTAAATGCGGGTCATATAAAGCAGGGAGTCGCAGATGAAGAAGGGGTGGATGCAAACGTCAAAACATTTCACTTCCATGTTTTTATAGCTATACATTTTGTTTCAGAAGTGCTGAAACGTTTTGTTGCCACCTGAAATGTTTTGCCTTTTCATTTCAAAACAGCATTTTTTTATTTAAAAATCAACCTGTTCTTAAATGGAGAGGAAAAGGAAAAAAAAAAAAAAATGAGAAAGATTTAGTGCAAAGAGGCTGCACAGCCCCAGACCAAAATAACCTGCTTGGAGCTGAACAAAATATTTGGGTTCAGCTCAAAATGAATTCTTCTAGCTTTTTTATTAAACAACCTTCTCCTTCAATAAACCAACCACCCAAGCAGCCAGATAACCTCATTTTGGTGACAGTTATGACGTATTTTCTTGCAGTATGTTTTCAGTTCCACTACTCAACCAAAACGATGATATCAGCCAGCTCGAAAGGGTGCCAAGGCACTGTGTAGTCACCAACGCCCCCATGATATTTCAACTCCATAGAGCAGTGAGGCTTCGTGTCCTTGTCCCATGCCAGCAGTCCCTGCTGTCTGCATGGGTGCTGCTCAAAAGATGTCCTGACCCTTGTGCACCCATGGGTGCCACCAGCCCAGCCCTGTGGGTCGGTCCAGCTTTCCTAAAAATAGTTATTGGTTGTGCAGGGTATTTACACTGGGGATGGTCTGCAGTGCAATCTGTAATAAATTTGTCCTTACAGCAGGAGAACATCTCTGGTTATGGTTACTGCCAAGGAAAGGCCAAGCTCCCTGCCATCTTCTGGGGAGAACGTTGATGCTGGGCCAGCATCCTGCAAAATGGGCCAGAGCTGGTGGGAGGGTGTGTGTGTGTGTGTTTGTGTGTGTGTTTGTGTGTGTGTTTGTGTGTGTTCACATCAACATCCCTGTAAAATGTGCACTGCAATGTGTGACCCAGGGCAGTGGTGGAGTCCCCATCCCTGGAGGGATTGAAGAGTGGTGTAGACATAGTGCTGAGGGACATGGGTTAGTCGGGGACTTGTCAGTGTTGGGTTCATGATTGGACTTGATGATCTTAAAGGGCTTTTCCAATCGAGGCCATTCTGGGATTCTCTGAAAATGATTTGAGAAATCTCTTAGGGAGAGGAATCTCAGAAGGATACCAGAGCCCCAGCACAGGGTAAATAGCAGGTTGTGGATTCCAAAGGGTCATGTAGACCATGGAGGCAAAAGAGGAGGAACTGTGCTTTGCACCCACATGGGGACTTGTGTGTCTTGAGCAGGGGATCTTCTGGGTCTCCTTCCCCCGGGCTGTGGCTGGCAGCCCTACTTAGTCCACCTGCCAATCCTTGCCTCCTTCCTACAGGCTTTGCAAACATCCTGAAGATCCTGAACAAGGACAGCAGCCGGGAGGAGCTGCTCTCCTTCATCCAGCAGTTTGGCTCCCACTACATTGCAGAGGCACTGTATGGCTCCGAGTTCAGCTGCACCATCCACTTCCCCAGCAAGAAGGTCCAGCAGCAGCTCTGGCTCCAGTACCAGAAAGGTGAGGAGAGCGGTAGAAACGGGCAATGACACAAATGCTGGTGTTGATCCACACTGTTTTCCATCTATCACTCCTTTTTCCCAGTGCGTACACCATCCCCGCACTGGTTAGTGGGCACAGACAGGATTCTTGTACCAAACCAAGTGCCTAACAGCAGGAGACAGCAACACGTGTTCATGGGCAGCATCCTGGAGCCAGGTGATCCCATCCTGCCTGCTCCTGCCCCATCTCTGTCCCTCCACGGTGAGACACTCTTCACCACCTGTCCCCAGCTCTGCCGTGGTGGCCCCCGCACGCCGGGGGTGCTTGGGGTCAGGTGATGGAGATGTGACATAATTGAGCTGTCTCAGAATGGCTTCGTTTTATTGCTTGTGACAATGATGGTCTTTAAGGAAGTGCATTAAATCAATAGCAGACTCATTGTGCTACACCATAAATAACGGGACACATCATTAAACAGGGCAATAAACTTGAGGACTTTGAAGTAATACAATTAGGTTATGTTTATAAAAACTCCCTTATCGCTGTAGCCTTCCATTTGCCAATTCATCTCTCTCTATCCAGGGAGCTGGGGATATTCCCCAGGTTTGATATTTTTCTGTTGAAAAACGTGTGGTGTTTCCTAGAGTTCGTTGTAAGGCTGATGGTAACGGAGGTTGGAAAGTCACTCACATCCTTCCCTGTGGGTGCTGCCAAGAGCTGCTGTGTTTCGTGGAAGGCAGTGGACAGAGCTGTGCTCCCGCCCGCCGCCTCCGTCACTCTATACTCATTTTTTCTCTCTCTTGTAAGCGTGTTTATAACACCCTGTGCTCCTTTGTTTGGGTTTTAAATAGTGATAAATGAAGTTTGCCAGAGCAGTGCCTCTGTTTAGCAGGAGGAAGAGTCGTGGAGGTGTGTTGTTTATGTACTCACAATGGTATCAATCACTCGGGCGTGCTCCCTGCAGTCCCTGGGCAAACGTGTCGGTGAGGAGCAGACCCAGGGTGGCTCTGTGGCCCCAGTGTCATCACCACAGACATAGGTTTGTCTGGAGATGCTGGGTGGGAATGAGAGGTGGATGCTGCAGGCTGAGCCCACTATTTCACAGCACTGGGGCAAAAGGGATATGAAAGGTGGCAACATTTAGAATCATACAATCCCAGACTGGTTTGGGTTGGAAGGGACCTTCAAGCTCATCCAGTCCCAACCCCCCTGCCATCAGCAGGGACACCTTGC
>NW_010320963.1:11108-13355 GCF_000700745.2 Antrostomus carolinensis | reverse complement strand
AGTAGCAGCCACAGCTTCTCTGGGCAACCTGTTCCAGTGTCTGACCACCCTCACAGTGAAGAATTTCTTCCTAATATCTAATCTAAACCTCCCATCTCCCAATTTCAAGCCACTACCCCTTGTTCTATCACTACCTGCCCTTTGTAAAAAGTCCCTCCCCAGTAACTGACCCAGAGATTGAATATCTCCCATTTCTGAGCCCCCACCTCCCCCCTGGCTCGGGGCAGTGGTGGTTCCTGGGGCTCAACCGCAAAGCCCCGCAGTGGCACAGGGCCTGGAGCCAAGCAGTGCCTCTCTGACAAAATCATTTCCTTTTTAGTCCATGGTATGCAGCCAGATGAGGCAGGACCCTTCACTCCTCAACCCGGCTCCCACACACACCCCTGGAGCTGTGCCCACCCCGTGCTGCTCGCAGGGCTGCCCAGCGTGGGGGGACATCCAGGGCATCCTTCCCCACTGCCCATGCAGCACCAAAGCACTTGTGGGACACCAGGGATCCCCCGGGGGTTTGACCTGTAACACCTAGACATAAACATTTAATCTCTGATCATGTGGCATTTGGGCACCGGTTGTTGTCTCTGACCATGTTCTTTGTGTGTGGCTCCATCTGTAGCGTGGGGCTTTGGTAGTTGGGGGGATTAGTGAGGTTCTACTTCAGGGTCATTGGTACTGCAGAGGGGATGAGTGTTGTACTTATCTCTTTGATGTCCAAAAAATGCTCTTGGAAGGACATTAAGGATGTTCAGGGCTCTTGATGATACCAGGGGAGGTTGGCTCTGTGGACAGAGAAAGTGTCACGGGAGAAACCCTAGTTAGTTAAGAAGAAGAGCTTGCTGTTCATGGTAGATAGATTTTATTCCCAGCTCCTCCACTGATTTACCCTCATTTTGCCAGTGACATAAGGAGGATTGGAATAAATAGCTCCAGCTAGACATTTCTGGATGCCTTCTCCACTCTGGCCTGCCGAGCTCCCCGCTGCTAGCCAGCCCATTTCCGAACTGCTCAGAGAGCGCACATATGCATCATCTCTAATAAATACAAAAGCCAGGCCAGGATAACTGTGATTTGTTAGCAAACAAAGCAGGTCAGAAAAGAAGGAGGAGAGGAGAATCTTGAGCTAATTGTACCGGCACCAAATATGATAGAAATGCACATTGTGGCGTGTTTGCAGCATGGCACGGAATTATTTCGATATTTTAATCAACTCCACAAATCAATCAGCAGGCCACAGGAGGAAACCGCCGCCAAGGAAGCGCACAATCTGTGCACCCTAATTGAAAACATGGTCTCGAGGAGGAGACCACGCTGCTGGCAGCCAGACGTCTTGTCAAGCGCCAGGCCAGGCTCTGGCTCTCTGCCGAGGCTGGAGCAGCCCAAAGGCCACGCTTGCAGCCGGCACCGTGGCCCGTGAGGTGGGTTGGTGTCTGCAGAGTGATTCCTTCAGCTGAACGATGAGGAAGAGTCCGGCTCTCACCAGGGACAGCAGAATGTTGGTGACTTTTTGCTGCCCCACGGGATGGGCTGCAGGCACTGCTGGTATTTACAAGCTGCTCTGCCTGTAAAATGCAAAATGTTCCCTGTGGAAGTAGCTGGGAGGAGGTGAGGGAGCTGCCTGCCCGTGTTCCTAAGGATTTGCCGTGAATTTGAGTGAATCCTGCAAAAAGAGCAGCAGAGAGGCCGGTGGCACCGGTTGTTGTCTCCGACCCCGTTCTTTGCATGTGGCTCCGTCTGTAGCGTGGGGCTTCAGCAGCTGGGGGGATTGGTGAGGTTCTACTTCAGGGCCACTGGTACTGCAGAGGGGACGAGTGTTGTACTTAGCTCTTTGATGGCCAGAAAATGCTCTTGGAAGGACATCAAGGATGTTTATGGTTCCTGATGATACCAGGGGAGGTTGGCTCTGTGGACAGAGAAAGTCCACCAAGGACTGCACTCCTTCCAGGGCAGACATGGAGACATTCCCCAGGTTCCCCTCTAGAAACCATGTTAGCCCATCAGCAGACCAAACCAAACCAAACCCCGAGTGTATTTCATGCAGAGTGACTAAAAGCCTGGTTTTTTGGGGCCGCTTGCTCTGTCTCTGTGCAGCCAAGCAATGCTTTAACTCATTGGAGTGGCCTCCAAGCAGGGACCTTGAGATTGACCTGGTCATTGATCTGTGCCACGGGAGCCCACATCGGTTTTTCCCCCATGGAAGCCAGCATTTAACGCTGACAGCACCTCATTAAGTTTGTACAAATTGTGTGAGCA
>NW_010320963.1:5722-11085 GCF_000700745.2 Antrostomus carolinensis | reverse complement strand
AAGGCCACCCCCCCCAGCCACAGCCACCTCCTCTTGTGTCTAATGTGCTGGGTCTGGCTGGGATGGAGTGAACTGGCTTTGTCACAGCCCCTGTCGTGCTGTGCTTGGGATTTGTGGCTAAACCAGTGTTGATAACACCCCAGTGTGCTGGCTGCTGCTGAGCAGTGCTTGCACAGCATCTGAGCTTCCTCTCTTTTCCCACTCTGTCCTTGCAGTGAGTAGACTGGAGTGGGTGAGATGTTGGGAGGGGCCACAGCCAGGACTGCTGACCCAAACTGGGCTATTCCACACCATATAATATCATGCTGAGTGATAAAACTGGAGGTAGAGGCTGCGAGTCAACCCACCACAGAGACTCAAAAAACATACAGGAGGAAAGAATGATCCCTCCATCCAGCAAATCCACCTGCCAGGGACTGCTTCAGCCCCTGCTAAAGGTTCATCAGGACCTGTTTGCCCTGTGGCCTCTCAGTCTGGCTGGATGAGGAAGAGGAGGAGAGCTTGGTTAGGAAGAGCTGCTCTGATAGCAAAATCTGACAGCCCCGGTGGGATTACCCCAGGAGCTGTTCTAGCTCGCTCGTTCCCACTGCGATACACAACACGCAGAACAAATGTCTGGAAGTGCTCTGAGAAAATGGAGATGTTATCAGCAGTAACACGGAGGGTCTCGTCTTGTCAAGCATTTGCGTGACAACTTTTTACCTTCACACGGTGCAGACTAGCTGAGCCTCAGCGTGGGAGACTTCTGTTCTCCAGCTGGGAAAAGTTGGAAAAAGAACTGGTGTGTTGATGGCGTGCTGTCATGGAGGAGCACGCTAAGGTTGTGGGAGCTCCCATCCCTTGCCACCAAGGATTTGGGAGATACTTGACTTGGGGGAGCAGGAAGGGTGTTGGGGTACAAGGTGGAGGAGATTCAGAGGGTTTCACTACCCAACTGTTAGGCTGCAGTAGTGCTTTGTGTCTGCAGGGAGTGAAATGTGTGTTTTTCTTGCATTTCCTTTGATCTCTAGAGAAGAGTTTCCTTGGCTGAGGTTACCTGGCCACGTTGGGCAATTTGCAAGCTGAGTTTTGAAAGTGGCTGCTACGGATGTGAAAGATTTTCCCTCTCGGTAACAGATTATTTATTAAAATAGTCCACAGGGGGGCTGTGCCCTGACAGGTCTTATCACACTCCCTAAGGCTTTCTGCCCACCAGCCTCCCCAACACTTGCTTCTCTTCTCCTGGACCATATGTCGTTGGTTGTATTTACCTTTAAGATGTTACAGCTTTCATGCTTTCTTGTTAACTTAGCAGTTCAGACAAAGATCATCATAAAATACAAACCATTTCAGGCATACAGCCTCAAGCTCTGCTAGAATAGCAGTCCATATTCTTCCAAGGGTCTGTGGATCCTTTCTGTCCTCTCAAGGTCTCGCTCATCTCCCTTCAGGTCTGGTTCTGCCATAACACAATTAAGATTGAACTAGTCCACGGGAACCTTTAGTTTTCATTTCATAGACACAATCAGGTGCATTAAGAAAGCTGTAAGGCAAGCTTTGCATCTATTAAAGGAGATAATGGCTGTCCCTTATACCTTCTTGGTCAGAATGAAAGTGTATAGAGCTTCCTTGTCCTTGAGATCTGTTCCTATAAACACCCACCACTCTATTACCTTTGTCAAGCTCTTACTGCTTGCGCTTTATGTCATTATATTTATTTCAAAACCTTCGATTTTGACATTTTGTTCGGAGGAGGAAAAAAAAACAATCTAACTGGTTGCCATGAAATTTAGTTTAGACTAAAATATGTGCTGTGACTCAGTCTGCTAAATGACCTTATGCACTGCTCATTGTAATCCAAAATTGCCAGGCAAGTAGAGTAATTAGTTGTGCAAAATGAAATAACTTTAAATCCTCGCATTGAGTAATGACCCAGAAAAATCACTTAAGCTATACAATAGAAAAGACTCAAAGCATCTGCCTTTATTTTTACTTTTGTAGCTCTGCCCTGTTTGATTAAGAAACAGGCTTCCCCCCTCATCCCTTTAGAAACTCCGGCTGTTGGTCGCTGCCCAGAACAAATCTTTGGTGCCGCTACCCTAAGAAATCATAACTTCTCATGAATCAGCAGGGTAAGTCTAACAGCACCGGCACGGCAGTTGTTCTGCGAGGATCATGTAAGTTTGATAAACCAGCAACTCGTATCTGTTTAAAAAGCTGCTTCATATCATCTGAAAAGAGCCCAAGTGATAAAAACCTTCACCCAGCTCAGCAAACCCAGCTGGGCACCAGGATCAGGGGAGAACCTGATGCTGATGTACTGATGCCTTTGAACACCAAGTGCCAAGTTGCTTACCTGTCTTTTGGCTCCACCTGAATGCACTGGTTCTAACATGATTTTTTGCTGCATTTAACCAAATTTATCCAGAATCATACATGGAATCCTCACAGCAGCCCTCTGACCAGCCCCAGCAAATACATCATCTGTAGATCAGGACAGAGCTGAGCCAGAAATCCCCCCAATGAGCCAGGGACCTGGGTGATGAAGCCTTCAGCCAGGCTCCACATCTCATTACGCAGTACCCGTGAATTTGGATCAGACTTTTAAAACATCAGGTATCAGCTATGGTGAAAAGCAAGATATTGCCCTTGTATTGGCGTGAATTAAGGTATGAAACTCTAGTTATTTGTTTATGAGGTGGGTAGGGAAGTGTCAGATGGAGTTACAGGAGAACTGCCAAGGAGATCAGATTTATCCTCCGCAACCTGGCAGCACAAAAGGGGTCTCATACCCATTGTGTTCCCAAATCTAATCCCCACTGGATGTAAAAACCAATCTGCCACCAAAGGGAGGAGATAAAGTGTTTTTAATAAGAAAATGAGCCGTTTGCAATGCACTTTTAATTGGATCAATTTTTTCCTTTATTAACACAATCTTTAAAAACTAAACACATACATACAACCAGACAAGCTCTTTCTCCAGGTAAGACAGCAGAAACCAAACTATTTCATCACAATCCTTAATTACTCCATTTCATCTCATTTGGCAGACGATCACAACATTGTGTGGGGGCACCACGGCAAGAAATAGAACTCTGCAAAATCATCTCGCAGTCCCCGTTGAGTTTTATCAGGGGACATCTGTACCCTGGGTGAGGAACAGCAGGTTTTCTTTTTCCCTTTTCTGCCTGAAACCCAAGACTAGAAGAGCTGCAGGTGACACACACACACCCCCAGGTGCCAATCGCAGTGTCCTGGTCCACCAGTGTATCGCAGGGTAGTTATTTGTCTTCAGTTTCTAAGTGAGAAACAGATAACAGACGCTTTGTTTGAACTGTGTAACCAGGAACAAGCTGGGGTAACCAACTGCTCAGTTTACTGGTCCAGCTTTTATGTCCCTTGAAGCACTCCAGGAAATGTTATTGCTGGTAGTGTGATGTTTATTGCAAGAAAAAAAAAAATCCATTGGAACAGAAAACGAGGGAGGTACATATTATCATAGATAATATTGCTTCAATTATTCAGGTCCATGGTAGTTTCCTGCTTGGAGCAGTTCTTAGAAACAGGAGAAATGTTTAGCAGAGATCAGAAGGAGAGGAACTCTCATTACCATAATACTGGGAAAAATGCCTTGAGTTACAATGTAATTAACTGCAGAAGGGCCCAGTAATAGTTGTTGTCTCCCAAAAACATACATTCAAGGTAAGAATGGCTCCCCAGATTGCTGTTACATACTGTCATGTTTTAACCCCAGCTGGTAACAAAGCCCCATGCAGCTGCTCGCTCACTGCCCCTCGGTGGGATGGGGCAGAGAATCAGAGGGTAAAAGTGAGAGAACTCCTGAGTTGAGATAAAGACAATTTAATAGGGAAAGTAAAAGCCACACAGGCAAGTGAAGCCAAACAAGGAATTCATCCAGCCTGTCCCATCGCAGGCAGGTGGGCAGCCATCCCCAGGGAAGCAGGGCTCCACCATGAGAAGACAAACCCCACCACTCCCAACGTCCTCCCCTTCCTTCTTCTTCCCCAGCTTTATATGCTGAGTATGACAGCACGTGGTCTGGAATATCCCCTTGGTCAGTGGGGGTCAGCTGTCCCAGCTGTCCCCCCCCCAAACTTCTTGTGCACCCCCATCTCACTGGTGGGGTGGGGTGAGAAGCAGAAGGGCCCTTGACTCTGTGTGAGCCCTGCTCAGCAGTAATTAAAACATCCCTGTGTTATCAACAGTGTGTTCAGCACAAATCCCAGACAGCCCCATACCAGCTACTGGGAAGAAAATTAACTCCATCCCAGTCAGAACCAGCACACATACTTTAGGCATCTGCCCCATCCCATCCGAAAAAGAGAAGCAGAGAATGTAAATAATGATGCTCAAGTTGGCAGCTTTGGCAAACAGCAGCTCAGGAGGGAAGGGGGTTCAGCTCCCTTGGGTTCCCTCAGCACCATCTACCACACTAGTGTTTTAGCTCCTATTCCTTCTCCACAAGCTTTTTCCAGTGAATTACAGTGAAATAAGAAGTTTCCCTGATGGAGGGACATCTCCATCATGCAGCAGGGTGTTTGTTGTGCTGGACAGAATAGGGAGAAGAAAAAAACCCCAAATCCCACCCAAATCTGCTCCCAGCACTTCTTCTGCAAACCCTGTAACTGCCAAATAGGCTGGAGCAGCAGCAGCTCTGAAGCCTGTTTTACTTCTCTGTTTCACTAGGGGAAAGGTATATGAGAGCTTAAAAATAAAAATCACCTGTTGCATACATGTTGTAGCACAAGTAGCAAACAATTTGCTGCAGCACGGCAGCCACCATAAAATCGGCTTTAATATTGTCTGTCGTGCCCCCAAATTTGCAACTACGTTGTTGATAGCCACAAATAAATGCACTGCAGTGTAACTATTATCTGTGGCAGATTAACATGCTACCACCGTGCCCGATTTAAATGCATCTTTCCTTCAATAAACTATTCTAGGCGAGCAGCACCACACTGAGGTATGCATTTATCAGCCAGGAGAGTAGCACTGTGGGGGCCTTGGTTTCACACAGCTGCAGTTTTGTGCTTCATTTGGCCCAAAGCCATGATGAACATGAACTGTGGTGCCTGCTGGTGCTGTTAAAAAAAAAAAATAAATAAATCTGAGGAATGGAGTGTTTTGCTGTGCAAGGGGAAAAAAAAAAAAGGCAATGTATCCAATAGATGTGCTTCCAAATATTAAAAAAAACCCAAACTAAACAGTCTCCCCCTCCATCCTTATCTCAGGAGTGAGTACCCTGCACATACAAAGTGCAGATGGGTGGAAATCTATTGCTAAATGCAATGGTCTGGAATGCAGAATAGCAAAGTGCAGGTGAACATACAATATGTTGCATTTCATCTCATTTACTACAATCT
>NW_010320963.1:0-5693 GCF_000700745.2 Antrostomus carolinensis | reverse complement strand
CCCGCATGAAACTTTAGATACCTGACATACCTTTTGAAGACAGTTTCCAGGAGACATTTAACAACAAAACAACAGCAAACAGCAACTGCAGGTTGCAATAGCAGATTTCCCCTGTTTTGCTGCTTCCCCCCCTCCTCCTTTCCAGCCCCCTCCCTTCTTACCCCCTTTCTACCTAACAGAACTCTTAGTAGTAATAAAAACCCTGCTGCCATCAGAGGGCAGTTTTCTGGCTCAGCTCGGCCTCCCATGATTGCACAGTACTCACTTCACATCAAACAGACACGGTTCACAAATGACACGACAGGGGCCATCTCCTGAATACCCAGAAAAACGGTGAGAGAAAACCCTCCCTCGTCAGTGTGGAAGGAAAGCTCCATCTCCCCGCAGTTTAGACAGGGCTACTGCATTTTATGCCGTGCTGCAATCAGAAATTGCTTTCTCTAGTATAGTTGCCCAGACAACTGCTACCCAGTTCCTTGCGAGTACCACAGCGAGAGGAGGATTGCCTCTCTAGTCCTCTAAAGGAAAGGTGATTTAGAGCAGTCAGTCAGTGTTTTATGGCACAAAGAAAGAGACAATGGTTGAAGCTGGAAGTGTAGAGATGTGGCGAAAGGAGGTGTGAGAAGGATTATGGAGTGACCAGTCATTTAGCAAGGAACCAGTACTCCAGAAGGATGGATCCTTTCCCTCACCCTTGTGTATGGATTTTTTCTTAATTATATTTTTTTTAAAAAAAGGAGAAAAAGCAGAGCACCACCACGTAAGCTATTCTGTTTCTAAACACAAAACACGACAACCTCTACGCCAAACCCCCTTCGGTTATGGCACAATCTTCCTGAATGCTTGACACTGCTTCCCATCGGATTGCAATGAGGCTGGAAAAATCTCTGCTGCCAAAAGAGGCTTTGCTTAGAGATGGCCTTTAAGGTGTGGAATATCTTCTCAGGTGGTAACTGTAGATCTTAATGCAATGATCCCAACAGTCCAGCACCAGCAGCTGCCCTTTGGGAGTAATGGCAATACCGACCGGGCAGGTGAGTCCTTCCCGGATTAGGATATTATAGCCGCCTCCTTTAGGAAAATGCAGGATTTCTTTACGGCTGCTGTCAGCAACAATGAGATCTCCCCTGGCATCGACACACATCCCAGCAATGCACCTGAAATCCTCGTTTTCAGAGAAGAAGTGGCTAATCTGGCGTCCCAGCTGTCCATCTGGGTTGACAGAACCAATTGAAAAGCCTCCTTCTAAATGATGTTCGTACTGCCGGTTTTCCAGGTGAAGCCCCAGCCCTTGAGTAAAGTATATAGTCCCTTCAGCATCGCAGGTGACAAACTTGGGGCGCACTGCGCTACATAAGCAACTGTATTTCACTACCCCCACGCCACGGTCTACAGTGAAACACCAGAGTTTCCCTCCTTCCACATCGGTCACTACAAACTGCCCAGAAGGCAGAGCAGCGATGCCCCAGGGCTTGCTTAGCTGGCTCCGGTGACACGCCACGCAATGGCCATCCATGGTGTAAACCTTGACAGAATTATCGTAGCTGTCAGTCACACCTATCAAGCCGTGACAGTTCATGGTGACAGAAAGGGGAGTCAAATTAGGCAAATCAGCTCCAAGGAAACTCAGTACAAAGCTATCGATTCCGCTGGGGCTCCGGCGGATCTCCTTCAGAAAGCCTTTGCGGGTAAAAACCTGGATTCGGAAGTTGCCTCGGTCTGCCACAAGCACCTCTCCCTGCACGGTGACGTGTAGGCTGACAGGGAGATTAAACATCCCTGGCAGGCTGCCCTTGGAGCCCATCTTCTTGATGAAGTGACACTGCTGGATGCTCGCGGCTGCTTCAGGCATCCTCGGCTTGGCCGGTGAGGAATTTGGCGTGGAGCTGGTCTCTTCTTGCACCAAGTCAGGCTCCCGAAATGATGCCGATGATGATGCTGCAGGTTCCATGAGCAAATCCTCCACGTTAACGGTCCGGGGTTTTGTCACCACCTGCCCGATCTGCAGTGGTCCCACGTGGCTCACCTTAAGGAGTTCAACCTCTTGAAGAGTCAGCTCCCTTGGCAGACTGCTTGTCAGTTCTGGTTCTTCCTCATCTGCTGCCTCCTCCAAGAGAGCTATATCTCCCTGCTTTATTTTGGCAAGGAAATAGTCACAGCGAGACATTATCTGCACTTCTGCTAAGTTCAGCAGATAGGCTTGCTCCTCCATTACCTGATTATTTACCTTCTCCACTTCAGACAAAGAGGTGGTAAAGAATTTGCGTGACCTGGCCAGTTCTTCTTGGATCTTGCGCTCCTCTTTGCTGTAATCTTGCAGAACTGCTTTGTATCTAGACTGCAGGTCTCTTGACACGCCCTCCAGAGATGCTTTTCTCTTCTGCAAATCACCCATGAGCACCCGCAGTCTGGCAAGCCTGGTCCCAAATTCCCTCCTCCGTTCTTCAGCAGCCTCTTTGATAGCAATGACTCTATGCCCTTGGGGCATGTGTGATGTCTCCTTGCAGGGCTCACATAAAACCAAGCTACAGCTCTTGCAAAAGTGTCTTGGCAACCTTCTCCCACAGACCTTGCACATGAGAAGACCCACCACTTCCCCCAGTCCGGTGGTGTCTATGATCTTCAGCACAGTGAGGTTGTCAGTCAGCTGAGCTAAGCTTGTGATCCGTGTGATTTTGCTGCAAAAAGGGCAACGTATCCCATTAATGCTGTTTGCCAGGAGTTTCTCCAAGCACTGTTTGCAGATGGTGTGCCCGCAGTGTAAAAGCTTGGGTCTCAGGTGCTCCTCAGTGAAGGATTCCATGCAAATCGGGCACTCCAGGACCTCTCGGAGTGCATCTGAGTTGAGATGAGGAGCAGCAGCCATGGCTTTCCAAAGCAGCTTCAGCTGGTGCAAAGTCTTGTAGTCACATCTATTCCAAGGTGCTCTGATTCTGTCCAGAAAGAAAAAAAGGAAATGTGATTTATGTCATCACCAGCAGTTACAGATACATGCAGTTTATTCCTGATTTATCACCCAACCCTAGAAAAAAAACCAAACCAAACCAAACCAAACCTCAGTTAGCTCTTCCAAGTTTGGAAAGGATGGATTAGTCATAGCTAATCTCAAGAGTGGGCAAATTCCAAAACTTAACTTGCAGCTCCTAGTGTGATGAATTATTCACTTGCAAAATTTGTAAGTAGAACCGAAAGAAGTGTAATGGCAGCAATAAGGAAGCCCAGTAGATATTGATGACTGAATCATCTCCTCATGGTACCCATCTCCTGCTGCCAAGCCTCTGAGTTTACATCATTTACTGAAACCCAGGGAGATTAAACCAAGCATTCGAAAATGTTGCGCATCAAAAGAGGAACCAGATGGTGCAACGCTTTAGGACATTAATATATCACCTCTGGAGACCTGCATTCAGATGTGACATCAAGATAGGAACGAAATAAATGCAGTTGTTTTACTCTGCTTTTCTAGATAGCCAAAATAAATGTTCAAGGTTTCATACGTTTGCCAGAAAGTGAAACTAGAAGGAATGATCTGTCAGCTTCCACTCGTTCTGGGAATGACTGTACATACCAAAAACACACTGCAAAGATTTTTTTGTGCCGGTGTATTTCATTAACCTCTGCCATGCTGCATCATGCTTCAGCGTGCAAATTAAACACAGTGTGACACGGCAGTGCGCTAGCTGGTATTGGTGCTAATGGAGTTAAGAGACAACTCCAAACATTCATTATTATATACCACAAGTGTTCACTATTAGTTCTTGAAGAACTTAGCTTAATTGCATATAATTTCTCTTTATTTCACAGTCTTGCAGCGTTGGCCTCATTCTTATATTCTGGTTGGGTTTTAATACCACTCTGGTTGCTGTTCAGCTTCAAGCCAGGTTTCTCCATCCTCACATCCCTCACAGCAGGGAGCAGATCCCAGCAGCTCTCTTGCTAAAGCAGCCATCCATTCAAAAGGAACAGAACAGGGTTCACATCATTAAGTTATTATTCAGTAGACTGGGTTTCAATACCTTTGCTATCGCATTGCTTAGCTGTTAAAAGAAATGGGGGAAGAACACATTTCTTCTAGGGGGAGAGGAGGAGGAGGAGGAAGAAGTAGTTTGTCTTTAAAATGAAGAGACGGTCACAGAGGGATGTGAACAGACAGCTTTTTCTGAATAATGGCTGCACGCATGCAGCACTCGCTTCCCTGCTGGGTTTGCAGGCTTCATCCTCACGAGCGTTTCAGATAGAAAGGCTCACTGTGTTTCAGTTTACCGTTTGCTCAAGTGGAAGAAGGCAACTGCAATGAAGGAAAGTTCTTTATGTTCATAGAGAGAGTGGGGGGGGGGGAAGAAAATCATTTTAATTTATCAGCTGCTGTTCACAGTTCTATAAAGCTCACATTTCAGGAGGGGATTCGGTGCTGTAGCAGAATGTCCCAAGTACCAAGCTGGGATCTGATCCTTGGCTGGATGGTGGGTTGATGAGTATCACATCCCCGGCACCCGGGGGAGCAGGGGCACTCCAGGCGCTTGCTGCTGCTGCTGCTGGCACTGAGTACACTTCCCTTTTATTCTGAGTGTCTATCTCAGCTGGGGAAGCACAAGCCTGGGCACTGCCATGTAGATCAGAAACCTTCCTCTGAGGGCTGGAAAAATCTGTATTTTAAAACGATTTTAAAAAATGAAACACAGGATACCAGCTCCCGTTATTCTGATTTTCCTTGGAAATATGTTAAAAGACTTGCTTAGGGAAGGATGAGGGAGCAGCACAGACACCAGATACTGAGAGTTACATAAGAAACTACCTTTAAACAAGTATTTTCATTAAAGAACAATGGCAGAGGGGATTTTGTTTAAAGCTGGGTTTTTTAGAAAGATGATTTGCACAACATTATTTCCATCTCGAAACCCCTGTTATCGGAATGCCAGCCGGCACCTTAGTCACATGGAATTATTTTTACTGCTGCCCTTGTTATCTTTTATCTCACGCTCGGCTGTGCCTTCATGGAAGTTTCCTTAACACAGAATCATAGAATCACAGAATATTAGGGATTGGAAGGGACCTCAAAAGATCATCCAGTCCAATCCCCCTGCCAGAGCAGGAACCTAAATGAGATCACACAGGAAGGCGTCCAGGCGGGTCTTGAATGTCTCCAGAGAAGGAGACTCCACCCCCTCCCTGGGCAGCCTGTCCCAGGGCTCTGGCACCCTCACTGGAAAGAAGTTTCTTCTCAAGTTTAAGCAGAACCTCCTGTATTCCAGCTCACACCCATTGCCCCTTGTCCTACCGTTGGGCATCACTGAGAAGAGCCTGGCTCCATCCTCCTGACATTCACCCTTAACATATTTATAAACATTAATGAGGTCTCCCCTCAGTCTCCTCCTCTCCAAGCTAAAGAGACCCAGCTCCCTCAGCCTTTCCTCATCAGGGAGATGCTCCACTCCCTTCATCATCTTGGTGGCTCTGCGCTGGACTCTCTCTTTTTTTTTCTTCTTGAACTGTGGGGCCCAGAACTGGACACAATATTCCAGATGTGACCTCACCAGGGCAGAGTAGAGGGGGAGGAAACAGCGAGTTGTTCTTGCCTATCAGTCCCTCCCAGGGCAGCTCCTCCGACGCAGAGCAGGGTCTTGGAGAAAGCTTTGGCTGAGGATCCAACTCCGTAAATTATGTGAGTTTGGTTTCTTTATGTTAAAAAAAAA
>NW_010320962.1:1063-7943 GCF_000700745.2 Antrostomus carolinensis | reverse complement strand
ATATATTCATATGTATATATAATTTTTTAAAATTTTTAATATTTTTTTTCAACCTCTCTCCCTTCCCCCTGCTCGAGGCAGCATCACCAGAAATATTCCCGTGGGCAAATGGAAATCATCCTGTTCCCATTGAAGTCAGCAGCAAAACCGCTCAATATACAGGACCCATAGACAAAATAGGGGCAACCTCTCTTTGTTCAGGGTACCACTGTGACCAGAGGCCTTCTCCTCCCTCCCAGCATCAATGCAACCTGGGTGATGTCCCCGTCCCCCTCCCCCGATTTAGCCCTGACTAAAGGATGGAGAATCTGGCTTTAGGTTTTTTTTACTGCAACAATATTTTTAAGAGATTAATTGAAATATTTCCTCAGCATTGCCAGCTCAGGAATAAAATCCTCAAAATTCAGGAATAAAGGAAAAATAAAATATCTCCATAGCAATTTTGGTTTGGTTTTGTGTTTCCCACCCTCCAACCCCCCCAACCTCGCTCTCAGTTACTTTTCATCTTGGTTTTATAACTGAATTTGGGAGAGAAATTAATTCCCAACCTGGATCACTCGGAAGTTTTAACCTGTGTTTTGCAGGATATTATAGTGGCAATTTCACATTTCAGGCTCCGGATTCTGTTGTGCATGACGAGCTTTACACTTCTGCAGGTAAATACAGTGATAATAAAGCTTAGCACTATTATAAAGGGTGGTTTTTACCCAAACACCCCCTCCATACGTTAAGTAATTCATCCTTATTGCCATTAGGAATTCAGATGTTATTTTATGGAGGGGGAAGGGAGGGATGTGTGCAGAGCACAGCTTATATTTTGCAGATTTATTTTATTTTTAATTATTTTTTTCGCTGTGCAAGTGGCTGTTTACTCTAAGAAACCTCCTGGAGAAAGGTTTGAAGGAAGCTTTATGGGGAAGAAAAAAGAAAAGCGGGGGATTTTTAATATTTTAATATATTTTTTAATATTATTCAGGTTTCTCCCTGCTAACGTGCAGCTCACTCCCTGCCTTGCTCCCTGGGTGTGCGTGCACTATAGGATAAATTCCCCTTTGCATTAATAATAGTCCAATAAAACCAGACAATATTCTGGCTTAAAATACATTGAGTTATGTAGATCCTAATTCTAGCACACAAGCAATGAAAGAAAAGCAGGTATTTTGTCCTCGCAAAAACAAATTCTGTGACACAAATGCAAGCCGACATATGGTAAAAATTGCCTGCAGCCCTGCTGATTTACAGAACTGTTTTCACTCGCAAATAATTCATTAAAAATCATTTCAGACTGGCTGTATATACATAAAAAAATATTTATTTGTGTAAATATCGGTCGTGAAGGTATTGGTTTTATTTTTCTTTTTTTCTTTTTTTTTTCTTTTTTCCCTTTTTTATATTTTTCCTTTTTTCCCTTTTTTCTTTTTTCCTTTTTTCTTTTTTCCCTTTTTTCTTTTTTCCTTTTTTCTTTTTCCCCTTTTTTCCTTTTGTCTTTTTCCCTTTTTCTTTTTTCCCTTTTTTTTCTTCCATTTTTTTCTTTTTTTCCTTTTTTTTTCCCTATTTTCCCTTTTTTTTTTTTTGACAGCTGATATGGGGGGAAAAAAAATTAATATGAAGATATATGATCAACATAGGGGAAAGCAGAGGTATTCTTGGCTTTCATCTGATGATATAGGTCAGTTCTAAGGGTGAGTTAGGACAGATTTTAAATCCGCTACCTGAACCATCTGCCGTTCAACACCGATTGAATCTGCGTATGGGAAACACACACTAGGCAGACATTTCTCTGGTGACATACGGCACAAAAGGGACAAGGAAAATGGTTTTTTACCTGATTCAGGGCTCTCTGACTGACCTATAGAACAATAGGCACCAAGATAATGTATACGCCCGGAGATGTCACCGGCAAACTGAAGCTGCGGGATTTCAAGGCCGTTGCTGCCGGAACAGAGCAGCTCAGAAAATAAATAGTAAATTCCAGCAAGGGGAAGAGAGGGGGGGGGTGTTTTATTATTTATTTTAATCTGCTTTTCAAATACTCATCAAATGATGGAGGCACAAAATGCGTAGGGGATAAATGATGCGGTGAGGTCGACAGCTCCCAAATATCAACAGCCGAGGTATATTCCTGAGACCAACCCTGAAATCTCCCTGCTACCCCTCACATTTTATTCTCTAAAATATGTGTTACGTTACCCAAAATGCTTAATAAAACTCCAGCCTGGCACTACATCTCTCTATTTACTCTGATATAATTTCCTTAAATATGATTCATTATTTTAAACCCTCAGCTTAGAGACCTTGAGATTATTTTTTTCTTCCTTTGAGGTAAATTCAGAAAAAAAATCAGAGAGTACAAGAGATTTGGGGTGGGATTTTTATTTTTATTTTTTTTCTCTACAGTCAGTAGATTAAATAATATTATTAAAACAGTGAAAGGGAATAAATACTTGGGGAATAAATACAAGGGGAAAAAGTTTGGGCCCGTTTCTTATGGAAATGGGTGTGACGTCGCACGCTGCCGAGCAGGAGCTGTTACCTCGATGGGAAATTTTTGTATTAAGCTGAACCTGAAAAAGGGGATAAAATAAACCCTCACTTCACCATTGGAGTGTCTACATGGAGAAAGCTTCTCCTGCTCTATTTATATGCTCTATAAATCAGTCTCCAGACTGTTACCATAGATAACGGAGTTTTTCTTCTCCTGTTGTCTCTAACAGCTTCTTTTTCCCCCCTCCCAACTATATTTTGTGCCGCTTCTACCTATCACCTTGATGAGTAATTCACCTGGTTTAAAGCAAAGTATAATTTGGGAGCAAGCTGAGGTTTTTCAGGTACACCATCGAGATTTTTTCATCCTCCTTCTTGCTGAATTTTTGCTCCCAATTCCCAAGAAATCCTACAGAAAGCTAAAGGTGACCGCGTCTGATCCTGATCCATATTCAACCTTCTCTCAGTCTTCAAGAATTAACTATTTAGGAGGTGAGGAGCCGACACAGGCGTCGCACTGGAATAACAGGGTCAGGCTGGTTTGTGGTGATGCCGATGCTGATGTTGAAATCATCGTGAATTCTCCTCGCAGAGCTTCTGCTGGAGATTTTGCCACGGGCTGGGATTTTTATTTGAAATAAATAACTAAATAAAGGTGGCAGATCTCTATTTCGGGGGGTCAGTGGATGCAGAGTTTCCCCTCCTAGGGATGGGGAGTTAATGGGATTTGTTGCTCCTGGTTGGGGGGTGAGGGGGGTTAATCCCTTCCTTCGTGTATATCCGCACTAAGCTGGTTTAGGTTGTGTTTAGAGTTAAAGTTTTTTAGAACAGGTTCTGTCTGTCCATCTCGAGAGTGTTGGGTACTGGGCTGAACCTAGTGAGGTGCTGTCAGTTCTGTGATCTTCACCCCTATCGAACACCCCAGCACCCAGAAAATCAGGTGAAATAAAATAATAATAACCATAATAATTTTTTAAAAGGTTTAATTTCACCAAAGTGGTGAAAAAGCTTGTAAAGGTTTTTAGAAACCCTGCTGTTGTCGCTCGGGGAAAGCTCCCAGCGAGGCCCAGTGCCTATTGTTCACCTCAATATGATTTATCATGGAGTGGGTAGGGCAGAAAAAGGACCTTTTCCCCCCAGCCTGGTGCTCAGCACCCACCCACAGGGACCCATTCCCCAAGAATCACCTCTGCCGTGGGTTCCAGCAGTCCTTAAGCTGAGCATAGGGTTGAAGCTTTGGGGTTTGGGGTTGGTTTCTTAAATCCATCATCTTTTAGGAGCCATCCTGTAAAGTGTTAAATAGCCTCACCTGACCTCCTCCAGCAAAGCAAAGCTCTGCATCCTTATTTAGGGCCATATATCACCCCACTGGAGGTGGAGCAGAGCAGTGAAATGTCATGGGGAAAAAAAAAACAAAACAAAACAACAAACCTACTCTAAACTCATCCAAATTTGCCTTTAAATCCTTTTCCCATCCCAGCCTGCATCCAGGCGATCCCAAACGGAGCGCATAGGAGGGCCGGACACATATGCCGTGCCATATGGAACGACGTGATTTTGGTCAATCGGATCTTCAGGAGTTTTATCATTTAATTTCTTAATGTGCTAATAGTGCAGAGGGAGGGGATGGATCATCGGTTAAATCCAAGGATTTATGTTTTTAAGGGAAGTATAATGTATTTTCAAGCAGGTTGGAATGGGCTTTAAATACCCCAGTAAACGTGATGGGGAGCAGGAAGAGTGTGAACTAAAAAAAAAACCCCTAAAAGGTCCCTTTGAGCATTAATCCAGGGCAGGTTCCTAATGCAGCATCCAGCCTGAAACTCAGGCTGAAAATCTATTTTGCAAAGATATTTTGCCCAGCGGTGAAGGCTGTGGGTGATGCAACCCCTGGTCTGGGTTTGCACCTCCAGCTGCCCCCATGGTTTTCAACCATGGCTCCATCTCCATGGCTTGGCTCTGTAGGCATCTCACTTCCATTGGATGATGCTTTGAGCAACCTGGTCTAGTGGAAGGTGTCCCTCTTCATGGCACGTGGGTTGGACTAGGTGACCTTTAACAGTCCCTTCCCACCCAAACCATTCTCTGATTCTGTGGAAGTGTTGAAGGCCAGGTTGGATGAGGCTTTGAGCAACCTGGTCTAGTGGAAGGTGTCCCTGCTGATGGCAGGGGGGTTGAATCATAGAATCATAGAATGTTATGGGTTGGAAAGGACCTTAAAGATCATCCAGTTCCAACTAGATGGGGATTGGAACTAGATGATCTTTAACGTCCCTTCCAACCCATAACATTCTATGATTCTATGATTTGAAGCCATGAAGGATGGGTGGCAAGACGTACTTGAGGCCCTTGATCCTCAGTTTCCCCACTGGGAAAACTGGGTAATTGTATTTATCCTATTGCCACTCGGGATTGATGCTCATGGAGATTCGTAAAGCGCTTTGAGATCCTCCAAAGGAAGGTGTTTCAGAGAGATAAAACACCGTTAGTTATATAAAAAAATTAAAGAAGTAATTTTGGAGGGCTACTGAAATTACAACTTTTCACCTCTAACCAAGTTACCTCCCATGAAACATTTATTTAAGTTAAAACATCTCAGCTCTATAAATCTCCGAGATAGAAAACCAAGGAGGAGATAAATAACGTGACACCACATCCCTGTCCCCATCGGGCAGCTGCCTGCCAGGCGGGGCCGGGGGGCTCCAGCTGTGGTTTGGAGCAGGGTGGTCTCAGAGGGACCTGTCAGTGAGACCTTTAAAATCTGTGCGATACGATTTCTTTATTTGAATTGCAAAGAGTTTAAAGGAGGTTTATGAGAAGTTGCTTATTGAGGGTAAATAAGGTTTATGCTTTTTTTTTTTTTAAAGAAAATAATATTGTGTCATCATTTTTTTTTTTGGGGGGGGGGTGATATTATAAAGGGCAAGCGGGGAGATTTTTGTGCCTGGGCTGGTGAATCTCCCGAATGATTTTCAACATATAATTTCCAGTATTTCCTTGAAAACTCCTCTGATTTGGTGCATTAGATGAAAAGTCATTAAGGTAATGGAAAGAAAATGGTACTACTGTTAAAGAGGAGGGAGAAGAAAGGGCAGCAGCTCTCAGCCGGCTCAGCACGGAGATTTCGAGTGCGTTGGAGTTGTTGGGGTGGGGGGGGGGTGTCCTTGTGCTTCTTCAGAGCCAGATGCTTCTGCCCATCTCTAAACACACACGCATGGTCGGTGTAAAACATGTGCTCATGGTTCCGTGAGGGTTTTTTTTTCCTCAGCAATTTCTAGACCTCGATTGGGGAAAAAAAAAAAAAGAAAAAAAAAAGAAAAAAAAAGAATGAAAAAAAACCCACAGGAAAAAAAAAAAAAAGGATGCATTTGTGTTCATGAGATGGGAAGGGATATACGTGTGATACGGAGCTGAAATGATCTCAACGGCTGCGGCTTGTGGAAGGGATCCCAGGACACATGCCCTTGCTAGGGAATCACTCGGCGAGTAATAAAGGATTTCCTGGCGTCGGAGTCTGCCTCAGCCGGGGCTTTAACCCGGGTTACGCTGCGCAACGTCCCGACAAGGTGACAGGGTCTAACAGGGCTGGGAATATATCAACAGAGCCCTGGATAGAGATCTATAAAATATATAGGGAATATATAGATGGGAATATATGGATATAGCCCTGGACAGAGATACATAGAATATATAGGGAGTATATAGATGGGAATATATCAGTAGAGCCCTGGATAGAGATCTATAAAATATATAGGGAATATATAGATGGGAATATATGGATATAGCCCTGGACAGAGATGTACAGAATATATAGGAAATATATAGTTGGGAATATATAGATGTAGCCCTGGACAGAGATGTACAGAATATATAGGGAGTATATAGATGGGAATATATAGATGTAGCCCTGGACAGAGATGTATAGAATATATAGGGAATATGTAGATGGGAATATATAGATGTAGCCCTGGATAGAGATCTATAAGATATATAGGGAATATGTAGATGGGAATATATAGATGTAGCCCTGGATAGAGATCTATAAGATATATAGGGAATATGTAGATGGGAATATATAGATATAGCCCTGGATGGAGATGTATAGAATATATAGGGAGTATATAGATGGGAATATATAGATGTGGCCCTGGATAAAGATGTATAGACAGCCACGGCCCACATTTCTTATCATCAGTCTACATCAAGACCTTACCACCAACAAAAATCACTCTCTTCTCCTTGAAATTCACCTTGGACGCAATGAGATGGGGTGGGTTTGTTTGGTTTGGTTTTTTTTTTTTTTAATTATTTTATTTGAATTTTTTTTTTATTTTATTATTCCCTGAAAATTGTCAGCAGAAAGGCTGCAAAAAAAAAAAAAAAAAAAAAAAAAAAA
>NW_010320961.1:29435-86765 GCF_000700745.2 Antrostomus carolinensis | reverse complement strand
TGTGTGTGTGTGTGACAAATAGCCAGAGCACTAAGATGACTCTAATTTTGCCTAATCCTAATTGCTCACTGAATGCTGTCAAACCTCAAAGTCTGCCTAAGAGCAGACGCCCTCAGTGCCCTCCTTATCCCATGCTACATACTATGAATATATGTGGGAACTGATGATCTTGAGATTTTCCAGTATTCAGAGAACACATTTAATTCTCGTAGACTAGGTTACAAAATAATCAGGGGAGACTTTTATCTAAAAGGGTTTTAGATTCCATGTCCACCCTTAGATTCATACATAAATGTGTACTGCAAATGCATCAGTTCCGTCCTTGTACCCTAGAGAGGACTTTGGCCACTCAAAGGGACATGCTACTGTGCTGGAGTGGAGTGAAGCCTCCTCAATCTGGTTCAGTTTGACCAGTTTTGTTATTTCTAATCAATTCTCTTAAATGAGAATAGTCAATGGGGACTAGATCCTCAGAGTTAATTCCCAGTGAAGCATTCTTAAAGGCTTATGTATTGAACCAAAGCTTTTGGCCATTTAATTTCAGTATTTCTCACTCGATCTAGGTATGTAGGGCATTAAACTTAAAAGAAAATCTTGGTAGACGTGACTGTGAATATCATAAGCTGCTGTTCTACAAGTCCTTCTGCAGTTTGCAATGTTCATTATGACTTTGCCATTCTGTTAAATCCCTTTAGGTTTTTTTCTTCTTGAGTTTTTAAGGCTTTGTTAAATATGATTAAGGAATTATTAAGTCATTTATCTACAGGGCTTTGTTTGATCAGCTGTAATTTGTGGTACATATTAATAAGGAAATGAGCATGCTCATTGATAGTGTGATGGACCTTGAGTGTTTAGCATTGATGCGCAGTCTCGCTCCTCTGGCAGAGTTGTTCTCTATTTATTCCTTATAAATTCAAAAGACATGCTTCACTTTAATCCTCTAGGCTTTGATTTAGGCTTCTAGAGCATCAGGTGCCAAATACACTGCTTGTGTTAAATGAATATTACCATTACGTGTTTGCTCAAAAGCTTTTGTAACTGGTGACTCTGGGTTTTTTATTGGGGTACTCGGATACCAGCAAAAGTCACAGAACCACAGAATGGCTGAGGTTAAAAGGAACCTCTGCGGGTCACCTAATCCGATTTTTCCCACTCAGAGCAGGGTCAGGGGAAGCAGGTTGCTCAGGACCATGTCCAGTTGGGTTTTATATAACTCCATGGATGGAGACTCCACAACCTCTCTGGGCAACCTGTGCCAGTGTTCACCAATGTCACAGTGAAAACCTGTTTTCTTATGTTTAAGTGTAATTTCAGATTGTGCTTATTGTCTCTTCTTCTCTCACTCGGCACCACTGAGAAGAGTCTGGCTTTGTCTACTTTATTCCCTTCCATGGATAAATCCCATCCTGAGCAATGTCTTCTCCAGGCTGAACAGTCCCAGGTCTCTCAGCCTCTCCTAATACCTCAGGTGCTCCAACCCTTTAATCATGTTCATGGCCCTTTGCTGGACTTGTGTTTCTAGCAACTGCTATTCAAAGGCTATAGGGTTGTATGCGTTCAGCAAGCCAGATGGTCTGGGAAAATATCACTCCCCCAATTTCTGAGTCTTTTGATCTCACTTGACCAGAGAAATACAAGTCATCAGCTTGAGAGTAAATTTTTAATTAATTACTGCAAGGTAATTAATAAGCAAAAAATTACACATGCACCAGATCTCTAGATTCCAAATCTGCACCTGCAGTGTGTGGGCAGGAGGAGGTGGGCAGTTCATGTGGCAGGTCAAGCCAAGGGCAATGATGGCATCACAGAATCAGACCCACTGAGGTTGAAATAGGCCCTTTTCAGTGCAGTCACAAACTCTTAATTCTCAGTTACTTGATTTTGTTTCAAGATTCATTGTTTTTGCTGTTATCTTTTTCTTTTGCTTGGGTACTTTTTCTGATTGTGTCATTTATTTATTTATTATTTTTTTAATGTTGTCTTTCCTATTTTGGAATAAAGAGACCAAAGGGTTTTTCAAAACATGGAAAATTTAGTGGGAACCCACAAGTCAATTTTTTTCTATTTCCTTTTTCTTGGGGGCAGGACAGAGACAGTAGAACAGAATTGGCTGTCTAGGGGAAATCCTAAAAATTCAGGAAATAACGTATACTTTGACAAAAGTGAAAAAAAAAAAAATCCTTTTGCACCTTCAAATTTGGTGGGGGGGGGGGGGAGCAGAAAGTCAATATTGATATTTTCCAGTAGGAAACTTTTGTTGAAACAAGACATTGACTTCTGAAATTGTTAATCAAAAACTACCCATTGTGATGAGACCTAGAAGGAATATTTAAAGTTTCTCTTTGTTCTGGGCAATGAACTTTTGTATCCTATTTGCTGCAGAACCTTTTTTATAGTGCAACAGCTTTAATTCTGTTCACTTTTTTTTTCAGCAAGTGCTTTTTAACATCTTGCTGCTTTCCATAAGACATTCTTTTTTGACAGAAGGTAAAGACTGGTACTTTGCAACACCACCTCAGTGTATTACACTAGAAAGGTATAATTTTGATAAGGGGTGGCTATTTTTAACCAAAAGGAATGAGGTACACTAGGAACTGGTATAAATAGCTAACAAGTCGTTTGCTTAGGTGTTCAACTGGGGGAAATGGAAGAATGTAGAGTATATCCATTTGCCTGGAATATTTTATGTGGGAATGAAGAGATATAGACCCTAGGAGTAGGAGGGTTAACCTGTTGCAGCAGGTGGTATAGAGGGGCTGGGTTGAGGATGGAGATGAAACACCATCCAGTACAAAGCCCTCCCTGGCAGAACTCCATTTTAACTGTAAATAAATGAAGGGTAATGATTATTGCTCACCTAGCTCAATGTGCTGTTCTTGTGTTTCTTGCATGTTTACAAGGTACTGTAGAGACAAAAGCTATTATAAAGTGCAGAGTTTCATCATTAATTGTCATGATTAATTGGAGAGCTCAGTGGTATTCATGGTGCACATCCTTTTTTAGGAAGAGAGAGAGTAGGGGCTGGAAGTGATGGCTGTTGCTGTTACCATGAAGGTGATGAACCATTGCAGAGAAGCAATTACTGTGTGTAAAGTGCTGTGAAAAGGCAAGTGTAAATTGCTATTCCATCACACGATTGCTATTATTTTAGTTTATTTATCAAGCAAGAGACATTGTTGAATTTATGGAGCAGATCCTTCACCCTATTAACAAGTTTAATTACCATGATTTCACTTGTGTTAGACTGAGTTACACCAACAGAAATCCACGTGTTGTTATTTGCAGAATATTTCTGTCTCGCTAGTGTCATGCAAGGTCTGATACTTGTTTACAGAAGAGGAAACAGATTTTTTTTTTTTTTAAAAAGAAATTTCATTTATACATTTTGATGAGGAGGGAACATTCAGTATTAGAAATCTATATCCTGGCACTAGGGTTAATTTGGCAATAGCCTAAGAGCAGTTACAATGGTGAGGTTAATGCATGGTATCAATATACACAGATAAATAAACTTATGGTATTTTGTAAAGTGAAGCTATATAAGAGCATGTAATTAATTGTAAGCTGAATTAATGAATGACAAAATGATATCATTTTCATGTTTGAATGATGTGTGAGCTACAGGATACTCACTAATATAAAAGCATATTGTGGGTCCAAGTTAATAAGAGTCCATTTTAAATGTTAAAATTGTATTTTCCTTTTTCTATTGAACTATAAAAAGTTTCACAGTTCAGTAGGTGAAGAAGGGTGATCTTCAATTGGGCATGTAGAAAAGATGTGTCAGTCTACATCATGAAATGCACTGTTTCTACCTTGTTTTTAATTAGGTTGGCACAGAGCCTGCACGTACATATCTGAAAAAAGGTCTGTATCAACTGACATTGCTCTTTATTTTTCCCCTGCAAAATCAGCATTCAATTTATCACAGCTAGATAAAAAATGAAAAGACCATTCTGCCACTTAAGAATTCCTAAATAATTTAAAAGCTAATAATGTGCTGCTAATGTGCTAAGCACATTATTAAAAAAAATGAGATTAGATTGAATTATTGTTCTCTCTCTGACTTGAAGGTGGGAGAAGATGAGATGATAGAAGGAATATTTGACTTTCTAATTGTTTAATGTTTTACAAGCTAAGTATATCCAGAAGGAAAATCAATCCAAGTGTGTGCTACTGACTTTTACTCCTTAAGTGAATTTCACTGTGTAACTTAAAATAGAAAGCTACTGAAATTTTATTCAATAAAGCCTTTATTTAGGCATGTGAAAAAAAAACCCAACCAGACTTGGAAGTGTTTTGCTGAAGTAGTGTCCATTCCTGAGTCAGGTCCCTTGTCAGTGAAATATTGCCAAACTCTAGTAGAGAATACAAATAAAATAAGTTATTTAAATATTTTTATAATTGTTTTAATGAATGTTGCTACCACAGATTCCATGGTTTGGGGGCTATTTTATAGTCATCTTCCCCATTGGATAGAGTAAATTTCTTCAACTGAGCAATCTCTGGGAGTGAAAATGATAAATAATACTGTAGAAAAAAGTGGAAATATTATGTATTAATTTTTTTTCAGTGTTTCTTTTGCTTTGACATTTATTTTGTTTTCAGAAATTATAGAATAAGTAGAAACAGTCACAAAACATCTAGAGCAAAATGAAGGCTTATTTATTAAGCTTTGAGTTTAATACTAAATTTCACACAAAGCAAATTTTGTCATTTTGCTTCAATTTTGACTGTGAAGACAAAATAAGGAATGCAGCTGTCAAACTGCAGCAACGAGTTGGAAATTTCTGGAATTTCTGGTGTCAGCAGGAGTAGGAACAGCATCTGAATAATCCTTTCAGTATCTTCTGGCAGTTTTACTTCTGGCATAGAGTAAGTAGAAGATGAAATAAAGCAAATCCATTTGAACCTGGTGTTATACTGGTAATAAAATCCCCACCAAGTGTCACAGTGCTGTTACACCTTTTTGGATGTGTAATCTATAGGGATAGAGGGTGATGCAGGAGGTTATAGTTAGGGTTTCCTCTCTCACTTAACTCATGCCCTGTTGCTGGAAGCTGGGTCTTACTTCTGGGGAACTTGCTTTCAAGATGGAGAACGCAGTGGAAGGTGTTGCTGGGAGCCTGCCCTTTCTCCACCTTGTCTTCAGGATTTCTGCTGCATCTCAACTTCTTCCCCCTGTCCTTCTCCTTCAGCTCTGCACATCTCCTGATCCTTCACTGGATGGGCAGCTGCATGCCCTGCCTTCTGAGACAGGGAGGATGGCTGCTGGATGGAGAGGTGTGGTTTGCCTCCATCTCCTTTTCCTCTCAGCTCCTGGGATGGAGATGTTGAGTGAGCTCTGCACCATACCAGAGTAGAGACTGAGGGACATGGGATGTGAATGTAAGGAAAGGGTGGCTGGACCAAAACTTCGTAGGACAGCATAGAGAAAGGAGGGAAAGTAGTTTTGTAATATTGTGCTATTACTGATATCTGGGAACTGTGATATTATATACTGTCAGGCTGGTAAATCTCCATGAAAGACATCTTGGAATCTTAGAAAACTTTCGGATCACTTATTTTTTTGGATGAATGCCTGCATAGAATATGTTTTCTTCCAGAGTGATTTTACCTATCATGAAATATTTTATACCTGAAACTACAAAAGCAGTATTTGTAATCAGTTAATTTTTATGTAGCTGGGTGAATAGGATCAAACAGACCTATCTTTGGGCAAACACATTGGAACAAGTGATGCAATTCTGCTTTGGGATGTTTTAATATGCATCTAGAAGGTGATGATCCATATCCACGTGTTCTCAAATTATATGTCTGTAACTGAGATGTGGGAAAAACAAACAAACCCTCCATTCTTGGAGATATTCAAAAGCCATCTGCACGTGGTCCTGTGCAAATGTCTCTAGGTGGCCCTGCTTGAGCAGGGGGGTTGGATGAAGATGGTCTCTGGAGATTCCTTCCAACCTCCACCATTCTATGATCCTGTGAAGAAAGCCTGTTGGTGTTAGATAAGGTATAAGCTGCAGAAAGCTGAATTTAGCATAACCAAAATCTGCTTTAACAAAAACAAAATCTGTTTCAACGCCTTCTCATTACTTCTTGTTCTTCTACAAATGCAAATAATTTAGTTACATTTATATAAACTGATTTGAAAAAAATTAAACTGCCCAGGAGCTTTCAAACAGAAAGATGACTATTGGCCTTGAGGTCAACTGAACCTGTTTTTGGCACTGGCAAATTTGATAATTACAATTTTTCAAATTCTGTAAACTGTAGTAAATAGGAATGCAGTTTCCTTAAAGGTTTTTAGAAACAAAATGTACCTTTTCTTCAGCTGATAGAGCATTAAGCGTGCCTACCAAAATACTTTTGCTTGTTTCCTAATAATAATAATTCCTGATGGCAAGTTTTAATCCCCGTATTTCCTGCTACTTTGTTATATCTAATGTACATTAATTCGTTTTTAGAAGTGGTTTGAATTACTGCTCATAATGGGTATGAAGTTATATATATTTTCTAGGTTAGCTCTTCATGATATCTTTTATGATGAAAATTACAGATACAGCTTGAAAGAAACCTTGTCAGCTGGTCCTTATCAGCAGCTTCTTGCTGTCTCTGCAGGGCTGGCCTTGGGATGGTTGTATTACAGGGATACAGAAAAATCACTTAACTTGCCATTATATTTACCAGTGTTTGAATGGAATATTTTGTAAAGGTACTTCCAATCTGGGAGACTTTGACATTCACTTATGAGCCCTCCTGCTTTCATTTCAAATATATGCACTTAAGAAGTTAAAATGTCTCAAAAGATTAATAGTACATTAATTAATTGAACTGATGCAATCTATAGGGATGCATACAGCCACAGTATGAATATGTGGGGTGAAAAACCACTTAATTGTTCTGACACAATGAGATCTTATCATCTTATGTGCTTGTGTTATGCCATTCACTTTGAGCAGGGAGACTGTTGTCCCTGCCAACCCTAATAAATTTAAACCTGGTTTACAAGTGAGTGGATGCTGTTTCAGTTTGGGCTCCATCTGTCTGTGTGAGATGAATGAATGGATCTCAGCAGAATTCCTCACCAGCAAATATTAAAAATACTGTCTCAGTTCACAGTAATTATCCCCTGTTGATTGTCTAAATCGAACAACACACATGAAGAATTAACTATCCTTTCCACCACTAAAATAGTGCTTTTAAAAGAAAGCAAAGGAAACTGGCTGAGCACTTAGGAAAAATTTGTCCAGCAATTGCTTGTGTTGTTTTTAAGATCCAAATTGTGCATGGAGAGAAAGAGCAGGAGGGGTGAAGATGCAGAGGCATGTAAAGCATAGCTCTTATCCTTGCAGAATATTTGGACAACCAGTGAAGCTGCTCTGTCTGGCTTCCTGCAGTTAACACAACTGAAATAATCGGGAGTAATTATCAGAGCTCAAAAAGGCTGAAGTATGGCTGGCTTGTGGACAAGCTGAGTCCTCCTTTTGGCTCAGCCATAAATTTCCAAGTGACCTTTTTCTGAGTAATCACTGCAGGTAGGTTTGGAAACTCCGCTGCTTTTCATTACTGCAGAAGGGCAACGAGCTTTGCCCCCAAGGGGTGATTATCCAGTCCATTAGAAAACGTTACAATTTTGCCTAGCAACATTACAAAAATGAATGAAAATGTACATAATAATTTGGTTTCAGTAAATGACCATCTGCACATCTGGACAAGTAAGTGTCATCGTTTGCAGAGAGGCATTGCAGACCTTTGAAAGCTCTCTTGACACCAATCTGAGATGAATGAGACAGTGAAATGCAGAGCTTTAGAAAGGGCTGTGGGTCTATAATATACAGCAATTATTGACAGTGGTCTGTTGTAGACAAATAAAAGTTGATGTTTACAGTCACTCTTGAATAAGTACCACGCATTATTTAAAAGCACTGTTTTGCTCCTTACAGATCTATATCCTGTATAGGTAGGCCAGGCATTCTGGCAGTGAGCTGTAATACCTTGCTATGCACCTAAAATCTGCCACCTAACTTGGAAGGACTGTCAAGTTTAGCACTGCAAGTTGGGTATCAGAGACTTGGGTGATGTGATTGATCAAGAAACCCCTACAGTGGAAAAAGGCTCAGAGGAGATGGACCAGAGTGGTGTATCCATAAACCTCAGAATAATGTAGTGTGTGACTGACCACAGGTGTTGCAAAGAAACCTGACCTTATCTTAAAGCAAAGAGGACAAGAGGGTGGCATTTGTTTTAGATAAACAGTTATGTCAGTTGAGTGGTTCAACCAACTGTATCACAGCTGAGTGGATCAACTGGTGATGTAAATGTATATGTGGCTCAGTTCCACCCAGAGTATAAAAACTAAACTCACTGAAGAATTTTGAAGAGAGGAATGAGCTTGGGATTGTTTAAACTTGTGTATTCCTTCCTCGGGACACCCAGCATTATGAAGGTGAGGGTATAATAGCGACTGGTACCAGGATTGATTCTGTGAAGTCACATAACATGACATATATGTAGTCATATAACATATAACTAACTGTGTAGTCAATATAACATTGATTCTGTGATTGAACTGTGTAGTCCAATTGCTATATTCTGCTAAGTGTAACTTACACTTGTATTGTGATTTCAGTGCATTGCACTGAAAATCCCATGTTACATGAAAAATCCCATGTAACATCAAATATAATTACATAAGTAAATTTGATATTAAACATTACACCCTCCATGCATGGAATATCTAAAAGAACCTGGTCAGAAATAATTGAACTCTGGCAGCTTGGAAAAATCATAGCTCCAGTCTTAGTAGCTTATATTTAAAGACAAATTTATACCAGAATGTGAATCTTACCACTTGTTTTCTAAACCCTGAGAAGCCCAGATCTGAATTTCATGGCTCAAAGCTGTTACCTCTTACATCAAATGCTCATCAGTCCACCTGCATCAAAACTAAATTAACAAATGAAGTGGCCCAAAGGGAAAAGCTAACCTTTGCAGACATGTTCTCAAAGTGGAGGTTAATCAGCCTGCTGCACTCTAGCTGAATTGCAATGGTTCAAGCGTGGATCCCTTGCTCCATGTGTTTGTTTGGTGCTGAAGCTGCATGGGCATAGAGGATGCAGCCTAATCTGAATCTGTAGCAGTGGGAGGAGGGAAACCAATAGCTGAAGTACTAAAGACAGAGTCTTCTGGTGCTTTGAGATGTCGCTATATGCCCAGCCCACTAGCCCAACTGGATACTACCAACCAGATGAATGCTTTTGGTGACCTTTCAGTTCAAGCCTTCCTTGTTGGCAAACACGTTTGTCACCTTTGACAGTCCAGAAACTCTCTTAATATAAACCCGTCTTCATGAAAGAAGGACCAAGAGTCTATTAGTTTAATGATATCCATTAGATGAACACATTTTCCACTGTTTAAAATATGAGGAAGAGGAAATGTAAAAATTCACATACACTTGCAAATAAATTTAGCCCAAACTGAGGTTACGTTAAACAAGATACCACCAGCACAGTTAAAGGATAACTATTTAACTCTTATATTTTGGGAAAAATAAATGTAAAATCTATTCCTAAAGTCAATTTACTTCTCCTTGATACTTTAACAATTGAAAAATCCCAGAGAAAAATACGTGCTTCAGCAAAGTTACATCGTATATTTGAATTAATTAATAAAGACTCTGTGGTATAGCTTTAAATATATACATGTATGGATAAAAATATGTTCTATAGATATGTATTATTGATGCGCTACATATCTGAAACTATGTCACTTAACAGTCCACTGATAGTCAGCCACTGACTAATGCCATATCTGGACCCTGGTAAGAAATTCAAGGAAATGAAAAGATTTTGTAAAGTGATGTTACCCACTTAGAGAGACTTTTTAATAGAACTTGATCCAGAGTCCACTGTATTTGTGGAAAAACTTCACCTCACTTTAAGTGAACTCTGGATAAATGTTCCAATGTTCACACAAGCCAAATTGCTCAGATTTTCTCTTGCCTGGAGGACGAGACGTTAATTAGATTGGGACAACTGGGATTGCCTCCAGCCCTTTCCCTGTGTGTCTCTAGATATGAAAATAACAGCATCTTTGCTACCAGGAGCACTTGGTTGGAAGATCTTTCTTTCAGAGCGATAGGCTTGACATCTGCACACAGTAGATATTTTCCTTCTAAACATCTGGTCTCAATGGTGTTCTACATCTGCAAAACTGCATGTTGATCAAGCCCTGATAATTTGGCAGAGCAATGTTATAAAATGCCACTCAATCTGTGAAACTGGAATCTGGCACTGGGATTCGAGTCATTTATGGTGCTTGGAAAAGTTGCTTATAAACAAAGAGACTGATTTAAACTGATTTGACTTTTTAAAGTATTGGTGTTAAATTGTGGTTTTTATTGAGAGACAAGAACATAATAACCTCTCTGGTGTTACTTGTGTTTCCAAGTCATCCCTAGAAATTTTGAACTGTGATTTTGATACTTTTCATAATGTCATGACCATATTATTAAACAAAACATGGTACAGAGAATTTGAATTGTGTAATAAGCTTTCCTTAAAATTCAATTCAGTGATGTGATGTACAGGATAAAAAACATTTTCAAGGTATGTTTTTCAGGAAAAATAGTTAGAACAAATTAGTTGATTCTTCCTATAAGCAAGGAGAAATATGAGAGTATATTTGTTGTACATTATGTCTGTCAGATTTGGCAATGAAGAGGTTACGGTGATGTTTTGCCCAGACCATAATGATCTTTGAAAGCATAAAAGCCAAATGAAAAGAGGTCCTAAGGAGGGAAAAGGTGATGCTGGAAAGGGGGCTGAAGCAGGATGCTTATTCTGTACCCTTTTCTTAGGAAGCTAAAAAAATTCACTGCCCACAGTCTCTATGAATTCACCCCAATAAAACTGTTCCACTTTAGCTGCACTAACAACCTGAGTGGATGAAGCTTGTGTTGCCTTTTGCTGCTAGGCAGTCCCTAACAGGGTGGGAAAGACCTTGTCTCCCCAGGATCAGACTGGATGTAACCCTGCCTTGGGGTTCATGCTCCCACAGCCATCCTGCAGGCATGCTCCATGTATCCCAGCATTTTTTCATTAAATGTAGGTACACACAATGCCAATGCTCTCACTGGATCATTTTCAAATTAAGAAGGATCAGTTTAGGACTTCGCTTAACAGTGTGGGGTTTTACCTGATGCCACCTGGATAAAGTAGTCTGTGCCTAATAGGAAGGCATTTCTGAAAGATATCTGTGTTGTATTCTTCAGCCATTAACCAAATAGTTAAAGAATGTCATTATTAAAAACAGCTACGGTATAAATTCCCTGTGCCTCACAACCATCAAGTCTTGCTTTGCATTTGTCACTTAAAAAAATTACTATTCGAGATTTCAATGTGAAGGTACTTAGGCACCATGCTGAAATTACTCTTGATTTATCCTGTTATGAGTGACACAAATATTCCAAACTGCAGTGCAGTCACTAGTTTTTACAGCTATCGGTACAGAATGTAACCAGAAATTTAACTTTGAACATATTTGATGGAATTACACATGCTAAAAACAGAAATGTGTGGGCTCAGCTCAGTCATGTTCCAAAACACAAGCATGTGTTTCAGCTACTGACTAATTTGAAGGCACAATATTGTTTATACGTTGGATTTGGCATTTTTACACTTTCATCATATTAGAATGCCTTGATTATATAAGAATTGTAAAAAGAATTTCCATATACTTTGAAGATAAGGATATTAATAGCTATTATTTCTTTCATTCCAAGTGGTTTTGGAATTGTAATTCTGCTGTATGCATGGTGTTGATATGTAAAAAAATAAACTAATATAGAGACTCATGAATTTGTTGTCATATATACTCAATGTATAGAGAATATAAGACTTAAATATAGAACTTTCAGCTGAATTGGAGCATCCATTTAGAACATAACAACTTTAGTTACATTAATGGCATTATATTTTAAATCTATTCATATTATTGTCACATAAGAAAGAGGAGTGAATTGCAACATTTATTTTATTTTGGTGGAAAACCAAAAAGGCTATTGGAAATTCTTGAGTCGATGCATGCTATTTCTCATTCCCTGACCTTGAAGCTGTCTGAAATTTGTCAGATTTGTTTTGAATGCCAGAACACCACAGCTTGCAGACATGACTCAATCTCATCTTTTGGCCAAGTTGCTTACAAGTTAGTGCATGCACTAAAGAATAAAAATCTCTTACTGCCAAGACCTTCAGGAGATAAGCTGGCTCTATCTCTATTTTTCAAGGAGAGTGTCTGGCTCCACACAATATTGAGTTGGACTCCACTGTTTGAAGTAATTGATCACAAGGTTGTCTTAAAAGTCATAATTAATTTGGAAGAATGGTGACCTCTTTGTCCTTGGCTAGATGAAAGAAAGCAGAATGAGAGCCCTCAGCTGTCTTCTCTATGAAAACATCTGTAGAGGGGCATGCACGGGATCTAGGCATGCTTTGACCTTCTGCGACTTACACTGAGACTCTACAGCTCTTTCATTTTACAAAATGTCTATTTTCCATCGCTTCTCAGTGCAGCTTGGAACATCTGCATGGCAGTTGGGACAAGATGATCTTTTTCTGAGGGACTAAACCACATCTTTGCACAAGGCAAGAATCATAGAGCAAACTGTGCGTTCTTTGTCTTTACTATAGAAAGGGACTACTTTGAGGTATGATCTGAGGAAATATTGGTGTCTCATTCATGTGAATAGTGAAAAAGAATAAAGATTTGTGGTATTTTTCTATGGCTAGTATTAGTAACAGGATAAGTCTGTATTACTTTTTTTATTTTTTGGCTTTACCTTTTATTTTTCAGAGAAACATGCAAATCTGATTTCATCCTGTCCATATAAACAACTTCAGCATTCACCTCCATATTTCATGCAAGCATGAGTTCAAATCTACATTCTTATTGTAGCCCAGTAATGATAAACATGCTACAGAGCATGGGCAATCTCAGCAGCTGCAATTTCTAATTTCCTTTGCACCCCTGCAGTCTTACAAATAAATCCTGTCTCAGTTGATCTTTTCAACTCCACAAGCAATTAAATGGTCTTTTGAATATCCTTTAAATCTCTTTCTCCACATTATATTGCACCTCTTTTAACCATATTTTTTATGGTTAAAATAATAGAACCACAATAATTATCTTTTCTTTTTCTTTGCTACTTGCAGGAGTCAGACCTAATGAGTAGGTTTTACATGCATGAGTCTACAAAATTATAAGAAATAGTCTTTGCTACAAATAAACTAAAAATGATTTTGTTACTGAAACCCTCTTGTGGAAGGGAGGTACCTGGAGGCTGCTCTGTGTATAGGGCAAGACAGCTCTTTCTACTTCTCTAAAATCTTAAGGACCCAGGTTAGAAGCTTCTCATTTTTGACCGTATGGTAAAGGAAACAACCCAAATGATGAAAGACTTGAGGTCACTCTCATTTCACCAGGAGGTTCTGTTGTCTTGTGAAAGCTTTGTCTTTTTGTGCAAAACTTCTCCTTAGTCACTAATGAGGTTCTTGTTGCTTCTGATGTCACTGCTCTTTTTGTTAATGTCAAAGGATGTCCTGCAAATTAACTACTTTCTTAGTCATCATCCCATATTATTTTTGTTTCTCTGAAAGTTTTTTTCCTTGGGTGTGGGGTTTTTTTGATTTTTTTTTTTCTCCTGACTTGGTATTCAAATAATTAGGCTGTTGATAAATATCTGCTATAAAAAAACATAGTTTAAAAAGTACTAAAGTTATCCCTGTCACCTACCTGTGTATTACAAGCCAAGTAGCTCCTCTATTTACATACCAGTCTGGGCCTTCATGTACTAATTCGAGACTTGAGTTATCGGAGTTGGCTGGAAGCATGTTCCTTCCATCCTGGGGATTTTTGCCTGAGATAAGCTCTAGTTGAACCTTCTCTTCAAATTTATCTTTCCTTCAGCTGCGTGTGTGATTATAGTACACGTCAGACTTGAACAGTTGAAAATTCTCATTCATCAGAAAACATTCTGCTCTAACTGTCAAATTTGGGGATATCCAAGAATTATGATGTAAATTTTTGTCCTAGGAGTCTAAGGTTTATTTCTTCATCCTTTGAAGCTGGTGCAGAGCTCATAATTGGTTGCTTTTCCTTTTAATTATGCTTTTAATTATTTTTAAACTTTCTAAGTGCTTTGGGGATTTACAAACTAAAAAAAGATCTCCATCACTAGAAATTTTTAGTTTAATGCAATGCAGCATGCAAGTCATTAGAAGCTAAAAGATTGGGGATGAGATCAGGTGCTACATCATTACAACTTGAATGGAGACCGGGGAACAGGGCTGGCTTCAGAGTGGGAATCAAGATCTAGTATATTTGGAAGCAAAACTGGAATATTTCAAAAGTTCAGTCATATAACACATTTTGGGTGTGAAAAAGGTAATTTCAACAAAAAGAACAGCTTATTCATGGTCACAGCCTAGAGTAGTAATGTGGGTACCCTCCAATCTGATAATGTTTTGAAGATCCACGATAGTAAAATATTTCAAAGTAAATATGAAAGCCATTATAGGTTATTGAAGAGTTATATCTTCAGAATGGCAGATATGAGGGAAAATAATACTAAAACTGAGGCAAATAAAATTCCTCTCTAAACTAAAAAGCAATTCAGAAAAATATAAACCATTTCCGTAAGTGGACTAAGACAAATATACTAGTTGAAACAACTCAACAGAGAAAATATATTAAGATGTAACTTAAACCTTTATTTAGACAGGTAGATAGGTTGTGAGATTGATATATGAATATTTTTTGAGGTTGTAGATAAATCAGATGAAATATCAGCTCATTTTATTTAAACTGAGCAGAAAGCAGCCACTTTGGAGTTTTATGACTCTGAACATGCGTTCAATAGAAGGTGGATGCTTAAGAGAAAACTGTAAAGACTTCTTAGCAAATTACGTATTTTAGTCAAGGATATCCCCCAAAACACAAAGCAATCAGGGAGCAGAGAAGGACATTAGGTGATGCAAATTTTTGATAGGCCAAATTCTGAAAAAGCAAATTTTTCAAACTTAGATGCTATGGCGATAGGAAATCTCATATAAAAACATAGACAAGTGAACCAACTTTATATTGCTGAGGAATTGTTTTTTTTGTCTACTGAGATACAGAAGTGAATGCATGCCAGTGTTTTAGGTAGCTCCTGAAGTGCAGTCAGTCATGTTTTATGGCCTGACATGTGGGCATTTATTGCTCTTCTGGCTATGGGCTAGTAGGAAAAGTGAACTTGATACTTTCCATCTAAATGAGTATCCTTTAAAGGAGGAGTTTAAAGAGCAGAAACCTTTTTTTCTTTTTCTGATAAATGGAAAGGTTATTTTTGGCATGGGGAAGGAAGAAAGCTCATGTGTTATGCAGAACAGGAACATGGCCAGTGGAAGTACCACAGAATTTGCTACAAACTCACACTGCTCTTTTTGCAGTGTGATTTTTATTTTGTGTGCAGAAAAATCATCTGTTGCCAAAGGAAAGATCATCCAAATAAATAATGTCTGAAAAAAAATTAGAGTAATTTTATTTCACCATGCTTAATTTTTCTTTGATGTGGTATGCTGTGCTTTTATTGCAGTACAGGCAATTACTGTCATTCTGCCCAGAGTTGTTATTGTAGCTCTTAATATATCACTTCAGTGGCTAAAATTAACAAGTAGTGCTGTAATGGACGTTTTTCTTTGAAAAATAATTTGAGCTCAACCTAAGATTTAATGAACCATGTGCTAGAACTGTACATTTATTTTCTTATCTGTTTTCCCATCCTACACATTCTAAAGAAATTATATTTAAAAAACTTAAAATTTTAGGTAATTGTATAAAACCATCATTTAGAGTTGCAAAAATACTCTTGTAATCCTTTGTGATTCTTAGATCCTGATTAGTCTCTTTCAAACCACAAATGAGAGAAATTATTAAAATACCTGGTTTAGACTCCTAACATCTTCTTTTGTCTTTGTTATTTGCTCTTTAAGGTGGGAAACTACACTGGTACAGTCCTTTTGAAGCTCCTACAGGTACTGTCTTTAAAGAAAAGGGAACTAAGATGGAGTTTTGGGGATAAAGGTATCATTGCACAAAGATCTGTGTGATACCCAAGCAGTGCACTTGAACTCCCTGTGCTTCAATTTTGCATCATTAAAGTGAGGATATATTACTTTATTTTCCTCTTTCTGTGCTGTCTCAACATATGATTTTAAGCCCTTTGGAGCAGAGGCACACTGTGTGTTTGTCATAATAACTAGAATAATTTGGCTGTGATCTCATTTGCAGTTTGAAGACTCTACTGTAATTTGAACAGAGAAATAATATTATTAAATCAGTGGAAATGTGCTGAGCTGCTCTTTCCAAAGTGTTGCTTTGGAGCATGGCTCTTCAAGATGGTTAATGCCACCTGTTTTCATGGACTTGTGGTTTTCAAAATATCAAAATCATTACCTTGGACTGATTGTGGCTAGACCTCTGAAGCATTCAGAGTTCTCTAACAGAGTTTCTTTTTGGTGTTTGTTACTTACTAAGTTTCATATTTGTAGTTTTTGATGATGAAATGTTTTATTTTCTGCTAAAAGAAAGTAAAACAAAATACTGCAACAGCAAATTACTCCATTGGGTTCTCCAGTGACGTCTCTCAAATGTAGGTCATTATTGCCTTTATAGTGAACTGAACCATATCCTCCAGCCTAATATTAAACCTTTAGATGTTCTTTTGAGATAACTTTGACTTGACTATTATACGTCTGACTTGCTATCATAATATAAAGTCTATTTTATCTGTATCTTGAGATTTATACCTAGTGGATTTTTTTTACTTAATGATGTACATGCAACATTTATTTAAGCTTCCTTGTTTTCTGAGAATGCTACTAGAATCTAAACACATGGTGCAGAATAAGTTTAAATTTAAAAGTCATTAATCATAGATGAGTAGTGTTCTAGGCAAAGTATTAACGAGAAGGTGGTGGGTTTTTTTTTTTAATGTACACCTTTTTCTGAATTCATGCTGCTCCCACTTTAGTGAAGTAACTTTATCCAACACAAGATTTACAAAAATAAAGAATTAAAAACTCTTTGGTAAAATCCATAAAATTAAAACAAACCCAAACCACTTCTGCTCAATAATTCCTGCATGTGAACTTAGACCAAGGAGCTTGAGAGCTAGGAAGGTGCAGTTTGACTCCTTTGTCTTTGTGTTGCTGTTCAGAATGAAGATTAGTGTTTTAAACCTCTGTCGTACATCAGAAGCTTTGATATCCGGTGCTCTTTTGATTTCTAGAAGGCTTCTAACTTGAGGATAACTCATGCAGTTGCCTGCAAATGTTATGAGATAAACTCTCATGTTCTATCACTTTTTAAATGAGTGCAATCTTCTTCCCTATGCAGGGATAAGGGCTCAGTTGTGCTAGGTATTGTACAACGCATATGAAAGTTTCTGCTATGATACAATGCTTGGTAAGTGCTAAAATACCACTGAGAAGACTATATGTATAGTTAAGATTTATAGTTTGCAGTGACTCAAAATTTTCAGTCTTAATCAGTTTAAGTGCAAACAGACGTGTCTTCCTAATGAAGTTACTCACATTGTTAATGTTCTAAGTGTTCTCGTCTTAGATTGGACTAGATTGCTCCTATCAGTTTAAATTGTTGATGGAAAAGGTATTTTCCTTTATTTTATAATATATATTTTTCAGATTATATAGAGACTCTTCCTTTAATTTACTAGCTTCTACTAAGCTATGCAGGACTCTTTCTTGAAAAAGGACTCTCATGTGTTTTCAAGGATATGTTAAAGAAGAAATTGTATCTATTTTGACATTTTATTTTGGCTAGACCACCAATTTAATCTAACAGGAGTACATCATTATTCAACCAATAAAAACCCTAAGCAATGACTTGTAGTGAGAAACAACCTATGTCCTGCATAACTCTTAATTATCCAGAAAGTATTACCCACACAGGCTTCACCCCATTGGCACCAGAAAGCATTAGGTTCCAAAAGCTGAGAGCTGCTTTGCTGCCCTAAAGGGAGAAGATCACAGAATCACAGAATGTCAGGGATTGGAAGGGACCTCAAAAGATCATCTAGTCCAACCCCCTGCCGGAGCAGGAAACTAAATGAGATCACACAGGAAGGCGTCCAGGTAGGTTTTGAATCTTTCCAGAGAAGGAGACTCCACACCCCCCCTGGGCAGCCTGTCCCAGGGCTCTGTCACCCTCACCGCAAAGAAGTTTCTTCTCAAGTTTAAGTGGAACCTCCTGCTTACACCCATTACCCCTTGTTCTACCATTGGGCATCACTGAGAAGAGCCTGGCTCCATCCTCATGACATTCGCCCTTAACATATTTATAAACATTAATGAGGTCACCCCTCAGTCTCCTCTTCTCCAAGCTAAAGAGACCCAGCTCCCTCAGCCTTTCCTCAGAAGGGAGATGCTCCACTCCCTTAATCATTTTGGTGGCTCTGTGCTGGACTCTCTCAAGTAGCTTTTTGTCCTTGAACTGTGGGGCCCAGAACTGGACACAATATTCCAGATGTGGCCTCACCAGGGCCCATACCCATACCCTAAGATGATAGGCTTTATACCACGATCGATCTCCTGGTTTTGTGGATTTTATAGTGGGTTTTACACCGTGGACCTTCTTAACTAGACACAGTGTCAAAGCACTTCAGAAATACAGACCTTCAAGTGAGATTGAAGTGTAACTCTTAGCTGCTATAAGAGTCAGTTTTCTAAATATGAAGTGTGATTTTGGGGGTCCCAAACCACATCACCTATCAAAATGGAATTAAATTTAAATGTACTCAAGGATGACTCTTGTAATGTACTTTTCAGCCCCCTCCTCTCCATCTGTAGCTGGTGGGAGTTGAGCTTACTGAGAATTTTACTAAGAACGCTTAACACCTTGTAGATGTCTAAATTTGAATACTACTTTTAATAGGTTATAAGTGAAGCAATACTGGTTGGCTGTAAAATGTAATGTATTTGAAAGCAGTGTTGAAAGAGTTGTTTGAAACAAAATGTGGATTTTTTTATTTCAGCTGCCTTTAAACAACAACTTTAGATGAAATTTCAAAATCTGCACTGTTTCTTGCAACTTTTTAAAATAGACTTGGGTGCAAAGAAATCCTTTATTCTTTCTAAATTGGTGAAAGAAGTGTTTCAGAGATCACACAAATAGAAAGTTGATCCTGAAGCTGGAACAAGTTGGTTGGAACTCCTGTGAGGTGGATGTGTTTGTAGGGTTAACAGCAGCTTGGTAGGATCCCCACCTCTGCCTTCAGTATTTTAGGTAACACAAGAGCAACCTCAGAGCACACTGTCCTTCTCAGGGCCATCCTCTAGATCCTTCTTTCTCCTGCAGATCTTACATGTGGGTTGTCCTTTTGGCAAATCCGGCCAGGCTTTTGAAAAACATTTGGCAGTTCATCTCCTAGAATTCATCCCTCCTACTCTTGTGACATCATTCTCTGTATCCCTAGCCAAATAAGCCAGAATACTTTTATTTTGGTATTTTCAGAGTGACAGCAGTGACAGCTTGAGAGTCGCTGAATACAAACACTAGTTTTGCAAGGGAAGGTTTATGTAAACGATGGCTTGGTTGCAGGTAGTGGCAATAGTAAATACATCACTAATGGGAAGGAATCCTCTTAGGAAAATAATTTTGCAGCACTATTCCCTAGCGCAACCGAAATGGTGTGGAACTTTTCTCTAAGTTAGTAATTGGTAATATTGCTAAAGAATGGTGAACAAATTTAAGGAAGCTGGATGTTTCCTGTAAACCGGACATCATTTTATAGCTTGGGAACATGAGCAGTTTGTTAAGTATCTGCCTTGCAAATATAAGCCTGAGTCAAGAGGAAAGAAATTAGAGAAACTACAGAAAGTGTTGTATAAGGTTGTTGCCCCGGCATAAAATTCTTTGTACTGTTAAAAACTCTATTCAAACAAAATGAGAATATAAGACCTTTTACTTGCCTGACTGGACAAAGCAGTCTCTTTTTTTTTTTTTTCTTTTTAATCTGATATCTGGTAGCGTGGGTCTGTAAATGCTTTGAAGTATGTGCTGTACTAACATTTTAAGGTTGTGTCATATCTTCCAAGATTAAACAGTGATTAAAGGTCCCCACTCCTAGCCTATCAAAGTGGATGAAAATTATTCTGTTTTCTTCATTGCGGCCCATTTTGCTCAAGCATTCTTTATGGGGGAAAATGGATATTTACTTTCTGTGTTTTTGAGGATATTTCTAATTTTTTAATAAAATCTCTTTTTAATACACCTAAAAACCACCTCGTTCCATTAGGGTGAGTTACTGGCAAATAGAAACACGACTAAGAAAACAGTGGATTTACAAATGCATTTAGGGAGAACAATAAAATGCTGACGTTCACAGATCACCCACAGGGCCAGTCTGAGCAAATGCCTCAGAGCAGCTCATTACGCCACCAGAAACGTCTCTAATGGTGCCTACAGCTTTATACTGAAACTTGATTGAACCTATTTCTAAAACCCCTGCTACAGAGAACACAAAGACTTCAATTTCGTAAAGAGACTTTGAAACAACTGCGTTAAATCAAAACCTAATTGAAGCTGGGGAAATTATGTTAACATCATAGACGCTGTAATTCCCAGCTCTCTAGTCAAGCTCCAGGGACCTGACTCAGCTGCATCATTCAAGCCCTGATAATGTAATAATACAGATAGCAAAAAAGATGCCGAGTGACTGCTTAAAAGCAAGCAGTTAATGAGCTCTTCTTACAGGGCAAAGAAAGGACAAGGACCCTACTTGACCTACAAAGCAAACTGGGGTGCAAGGGTGAAAGACGTGCAAACCACTACACGATGGCACAGAGGACTTCTGTGATGTTGCAGCTCTTCCTTCCATGTACACCCCTGGCAGATCAACAAGCAAAGCTGGAGAGAAGGCTGAAGCCTGATGTTTTCAATGTGCCTGGGCATGACAGCCAAGCAAATGCTAAGGGGGGAGGAGCTTATGACAACTTTATTCTTGAAGAAAATTTCAAGGACAGTTTCAAACTTGTCTTCTGAGACAGTGCAACTCAGTGGGCTTTCCTCATCTTTTTAGACCATCAAATCCACGTCTGGTTTCTAATAACTACCATTTTGCTCATTATGAGAAAAAGATATAAAGGGCCACAGAAACGAAAGCTATAGCAAAGCATATGTAGGTCTTAGAAATATTTTGTTGAGAAATTATTTTCTTTGCCTAGGGATCTAAAATTATTTGTAGGTTCTAGTGGTTAAAAACAATCATCTTGTAGCACTTTTAATTTGATTTACATAATGTGGAGGCATAATTTCATGGCAATAAAAGAATCAACTTATAGTTGTTTCAAATAATGATATTTGCCAAAATAATTCTGTTTTCTCAATGTGAGATAATGTTATTTCATTGTCGTCTCTTCAAATCATTGCCCAGCTCTGTGGCAGGCATGTGGGTGTTAAGATCACTGTTCTCTATTGAGTATGAGAGATGACAATACATCTTAGAAATCTTTCTGCTGTCATTTCTGAAAGTGGCAATGACCAGCATATGTGGGTTGCATCTCATCATGCTGCCTCAATTCAATGTCATGCTATTGAATGTTACAATGTCACAGTGTTCTCCTCCTTAGCACCTAGTCCTGTTTCAGGACTATATTTAATAGAAAGAAGCTATTCTTCTCTTTATTCAGAGACTTGAGTCTCTTTTCTCTGCTGAGAGAAGCCCTTTTGTTAATCATGAAGGACATTAAAGGCAAGGTTGTGCAAAAAACAGAATAGCGCTTAGTTCCACATGGGCTGAAACTGGGCCCTACATAATTTAAAAATTTCCATCATTTCCCCATCATTTCCAGACACATCACTGCCCTATTAGCTTTGCCAAGTACCATTTGATTAGGTTGCAGAAACTAGGGTATCAAGCTTGTGGTCCAAATTTTTGATCTGTAGGCAACCGCAAGTCTCAATAACAATGATGCACATACTAGATATGTCACACTAATTAATGAACAATTAAACAGCTAATTCTTTAGTGGAAGATGAAAAAGGCCAAGGACTTGTCATGTAAATGCTGGGATTGGAATTTAATAGTTTGCAATCTCCTATTTCCTTCCCATCCACAACCTCCACCCCTTGATGGAACAGATTTCAGTGGTAAGTGGAGAAAAATGGGAGAAGCAAAAATACAAGTAGAAAAGAACCAGAAGAATAACGAGAAACTCAATCTTTGTCATGGCCTTAGGAGAAAATCAACAGATGGAATTTCTTTTTTTTTTTGAGAATTTTTTGGAAGAAAAGTATGGTTGGAATCACAAACTAGAAAACTGGCTTATATTTCCTGGACCTCTTGTATTCAGAAAAATAAGTGTTTGTCTTCATAGATTTTAAGTCAGCTAAAATGAACTAGATAAGTACAATTTGCTTTAAAAAAAATATTTTCCAAGCAAAACCAACTTGAACAGATTGTTTATAACTCAGCTTAAGCCCTTGAGCAAAAATATCTCTTAGTGTGAAATTCGAGGCTCACTGAAACAAACCCAGGTTTATATTTTAAAAAAATTATCTTGGTTTAATATTTTAGTTCAACACTTATCTCCCAGTGCACAGGCCATTTTAGAGTTATTGTGTTAAATGGAAATTTGAACTAATAACGGTGTAAAAACTAAAAAATGCTTTCATTTGCTTTGTACTTCAATTCCCTAAAGACGTTTATTTTAGGGTCAGGAACATTCTTAATATGAGCATTATATATTATATGACTATGTGCTCTTTTTCATCTCAAGACAGGAGAAAATATTTTCAAAATTTTCTGTTTGTAGGAAGAGTGCTTGTACCTTTGTGCTAATTTATTTTTAAGTTACTGTGATTGTCTCAAACCAGGCTCTTACCTCACAGGAAAAAAAGAGTAAAACTTTATGCTCAGGGAGTTTGACTTTTACAGTTTATCTTTGTATATTTATTCTACAGACAGTCTTATTGTCTCTTCCCTAATTTACAACTGCTCCAGTTAGTGCCATGATAGTATGGACAGTTTTATTTCTTTGAAACTCTAGCTGTACACTTTTAATACAAAGACTTTTTTAGTTTTCAGAACACTGATTGTTGAGTACCAAGTTTATATTTGGTTCTGTAAACAGCAAGCTGTTATGCTTGCCCTAAAGAGGAACCTAATTTTTCCTTTAGATTCACTTCAGTAGAAAAAATATATTGATCCTTCAATATTAGGAAGATAAATGGGAAAAAGCTACACCTAATATTTTTCTAATTTTTATTATGTAATAGGCAAATGATAGCAAATGATAAGCTAATAATTTTAATAGGCAAACTTATTGGTCAGTAGATTTATATGTTGCTTGCAATTGTGGTTGCTTTGTTCTCTTTGTATTGATCTCAAGCTGTAATGGATCACTTCTATGTGTAGAGAGTGATATGCACAATGTAATCATTATTGCTGCTAACAGGATTTAAACAACAAAAAAAGCAGAAGATAACAGGCATACTAAGGTCAATGGGAAGACTAAAAGGGGATTTGGATCTTTTCTAAATCAAGAACAATTGGGAGATGTTAGGCAGTAGTTACCAAAGGCCACAGCAGATCTTCTTAAACAAAAGACAAAGACAAGTTACTGAGGTTTTTTTTTTAATATTGGACTAATTATTATTTTAAATTGGAAAAATTTGTTTTGGCCAAATTCAGTTATGCCATGTTACCTTTCCAAATACAAAAGGGGATGAGTTGTGATATATTATATGTGCCAGTGCTGATTACGGCTACTTGGTTGACTGAATTTGATTGGTTTCCTCAGAAAAAATGTTTTTCAATTTGTTTGTTTCTTTTTAAACAGTTAGCAAAAGATCACCAGATCAGGTACCCCAAATTAATTAAATAATCAGTAAAAAATGAATTCTGTAGCACACTCTTCCTTGAATAATTAGACAACTTAGCATTACAGAGAATTTATACTTTCCTGATACTTGTTATTTTAGCTATTTTTACTAATGGGGCTCACTCTTTGTTAGGATGAACAGACCAAAACAAGGACAAGACCAAACTTCCATTGAACAAGACAGTAGGCAATGCCTGTCTCATTTTTAATAAGATTTGCCTTATTTCCATTGGAAAAAATTCTTTAGTGTCCCAGAAGCACTTTCCCTGTTTGTACCCAGGAGACTTGTCTGTCTTTTAAGTCATGTAGGTGCTACTCGGGACAGCTCTGTGGTACTCTGCTAAGGCTTTAGCAAATTTAATTTGTTGGTTCCGTGTCTTATTTCCATTGCTCTTTCAGTGATTGGTTCTGGATGACACTTGTGTGTCAAGCAGACACTTGATTTCTAAGACAGCTCAGTAGGAATGTGTTTGATAATTGGTGTTATAGTGGTTTGTGGCTACAAATTAAACAGACATCAGAGTTTGCATCTACCTAAATATCTGCCTGGTATCAAATAAAAGAGAAAGTAGGAGACTAGATTCCTCTGTGGTTTGATTCTTCTCATATCAGCTGCACTGACAGAAGGAACAGGTATTTGGGTGATTTTTGTGTAGAGTATGGGAGCAGCCTGCTGAATTTTTTGAACCCTGTGAAATCAATGAAGTATTCCCAGTGGTTTCAGGGTAGCTAGATTTCTCCCAAAGTTTCTGATCCCTTAACCTTCAATTCTGTACCTCAATCAATGTGAAAAGGAGGCGACTGGGATGTCCTCTACAAGATAAAATGAGATATGATGAGTAGCTTGGTTTTGCTAGAGTAGAGCTAATTTTCTTAATAGCTAGAATAGTGCTGTGTTTTGGTTTCAGTATGGGATTTGTTATGAGAAGGATGTTGACAATATATTGATGTTTTTAGTTGTTACTAAGATAACCAAGAATAGTCCAACTTCCCATGTTTTGCTAGTCTACAGGTGCAGAAGAAACTCAGGGGAAGCGTAGTAAATTAGCAAACCTAAATTGGCATTTGGATATGCCAGTGGGATATTCCATATCATGTTCAGTTTATAAATGAGGGTTGGCTGGATCTGGAGGATCTCTCAGGCTTTTCCTCGCTTTGGGGATTGTAGTTTTAGTTTCAGAATTTTCTCTGTTCTGGATCCAGCCTGCACATCAGTCAGTGGGTGGTGAGCAATTGTACTGTGCATCACTCATTTGTATATTCCATTATTACTGTTATTATAATTATTATTTTATTTTCAGTTTTATATATATATATTTTAAGATAACCCACAAGTTCTTTCACTTTTACCCTTCTGATTCTCTCAATTTCCTGGGCAGAGGAGGGTGAGTGAGCGCCTGTGTTGTGTTTGGCTCCAGCCAGGCTAAACACACCCCAGTGACGTTGGTTGTAAGTGATGCTGACCCTGTGTTGGGCAGTTGGAGCTATTGTTTGTACTTGTGGAAGCTATGGATGTGTGTGGTGTTATTGGGATAAAACTTTAAAGTCTTCCCCCTGGAGCAAGCTGTGATTCATCATTAAGAGATGTTATGGTGTTTGGAGGCGAAATAGAGTCGTGGTACCTGAATTCAGTCAGTCTGGGATATGTGGATGAAAACTGTAATTCTACTTATGCTTTAAGATGATTCCACCATTGCTTTGTCCTTTGAAAGAGTAGAAATTAAATAGTTGATTTAAATCCATGCTTCTTCCTTTGCTTCCTGAGCCTAACAATTTTAGGCACCCAGGTTGCGTCTGTCATCAGTCAGGGCTCCAGGTTTCTGCATCAGGGGTTGTTCAAAAGCTCCTTTTGAAGGACATTTTCTTATGAAGGTTCTTTGAAATTCTGAGGAATTAAAATGATGAAAGGTGGCTCTGGTCTGTGAAAGGAGGCAGATGATTTTTTTAAATGCCCTTATTTTTGTGATCCGCAGATTTTTCACCTTGTGCATTGGTTAGGTGTTGCTATAAAATGTATTTACTAAAAATGCAATACAAAGAAAATATGTTTGCTGATTATAAAACTTATTAAAAATCAGAATAACAGCAGTCTTCTGGTCTAAGTGTATTTTGTGGATGATGGGTTCATGTTCTAGTCAGTATTTTGTTACTGGAATGGAGTTATTTCCTGCGGGAAGAAGAGCCCCAAATCACAGATTTGTTAAACAGTCTTTCTTGGTTCCAGTAAAAGCTGTTTCCAGGCTATTTCTTATGAGGAGAAAATGAGGGAGAGTCAGATTTTTCTTATTAACTGTTAATAACTATCAATATTTCCTGTTTTTCTATGCAAAGTGCTGTTTATACAAAAAACTCAGTAAGATGGCAAGGAAAAGGAAAAAATAGAAAAGCAAAGAGAACGATGTAATTTCTGAAATAAGTGCAAACTTATTTCAGCTCAAACCCTGTAATTTTTTCATATTCTCTACAGGAAAAAGAAATAAAGGAGAAACAGAAGGAAAATCCTTTAGCATCTTCAAGATGTTCTTCAAAATGTTATTTCTACAGTCAGTAGAAATGTATATCAGGGAAAAACATAGTTATCTGTAAACCAGGGCAATATACGAAAGTAAGTATAAATAATCTGATTTTTCTTAAGATGCTGTCTTTCACTCAAACTATTATATATCCTGTATCTAATATTAATTAGGAAGCAAATAAGTGCTCTTTTTGTTACCTGTTGCTGGTACTATGTACACATTTCAGTTTCTCTTAACTGTGCTAATTTAAGTCTAATTAATTTGAAATTAAATTTTGCTGCATGCTTCTTCCCTGCCCCCAAGGCTGAGGAATTACCTGACAGAGTCCTCCTGAACCAAGTCATCTTCCAAGAGAGAGACTTTCAAAAGCGTAGAGGCCATAGTGACAGAGAGTTTTTAAATTGTACCTCTCAAGACTTGGAAGTTCGTTTCAGTTTCCATTTCCAGTGTAAATGAGACTTCTCAAAATATTCCACAAAAAGTGGGAAAATACTTTCCCACATTCCAGAATGGCCAAACAGCTGAGTGCTCATTTGGGAAATCAAGTTGCATGGTTTCGGTCTGCTAAATTTTGGCTTTAATCTTACCTTGTCTAGAAAATGGCCCTTAGTATGTAATGATCTATGGTAAACCTGAACAGTGCCACTGCTAGGTCCCAGCTCCAATTTGTTATTTCTCCATTTAGGCAAACTGTTGCGTACTGATCTGCTAACTCTTAACTTCAGCATCTCCATCACCCCACCAGAACCATTGTGTTTTCTGAAATCAACTATAGAACATTTTTCTTTGCAACTTACTCTAATCAGAAATCCCATTTCAGACCAAGAGGGTCAAGAGAGGTTCTCCTCCCCCTCTACTCTGCCCTGGTGAGGCCACATCTGGAATATTGTGTCCAGTTCTGGGCCCCAGAGTTCAAGAAGGACACAAAGCTGCTTGAGAGAGTCCAACACAGAGCCACCAAGATGATTAAGGGAGTGGAGCAACTCCCTGATGAGGAGAGGCTGAGAGAGCTGGGTCTCTTTAGCTTGGAGAAGAGGAGACTGAGGGGTGACCTCATTAATGTTTATCAATATGTTAAGGGTGAATGTAAGGAGGATGGAGTCAGGCTCTTCTCAGTGATGCCCAATGACAGGACAAGGGGCCATGGGTGTGAGCTGGAACACAGGAGGTTCTGCTTAAACTTGAGAAGAAACTTCTTTACGGTGAGGGAGACAGAGCCCTGGGACAGGCTGCCCAGGGAGGGTGTGGAGTCTCCTTCTCTGGAGACATTCAAGACCCGCCTGGACGCCTTCCTGTGTAATTTCATTTAGGTTCCTGCTCCAGCAGGGGGATTGGACTGGATGATCTTTTGAGGTCCCTTCCAATCCCTGACATTCTGTGATTCTGTGATCAGGAAAATCCTCCTGAACAAAAAACCTGTATTGAAAACAACATGTCTAGAAGCTATGCTGCATTAGAAAAAAAGATATTTTGTTGAGAAAATCACTTACTGGAAATATTTCTGTCAGTTCTAAAAAAATCCTGGTTTTATTTATGGGATCTGAACTATTTGGGAGATGAACTCTGATAGATCTGGCCCTTAAGATGTCTGTTCTACACAAAGTTCATAGCTGAACACCAGGAAAAGAGATATCTACTTTTCCTACATGATACATGACAAAACCAACACTTGTGTCCCTGTGTAGAAATTGTGCACTATTCTTATGACCCATTTAGAATAACTTCAAATTTACTTCACTGTCTGTTTTCAAAATTCTCTTGTTATTTGATCCTCAGATCTTTATTCCAATTTCTGTTTAGTTTTGATCAGCCCAAATTTATTAATGTGACTTCCAGTCTTTTCAGATTTCAGAGCAGGTTGTTTGTAGAAAGTTCTGTAGCATTGCTTGTCCAGTGCTGTCTGTATTGATGTATTGGAAATATTTGTGATTATCAGAAAACCCTCATATTTCATCTGCACTTTCTTGGTTTTTAGTCTCACTCCTCACTCCTCTTCGTTTTCCTCAGAGCTGTACCTCCTGTATGCACATTATTGCATGTGCTCTGTACTTTAAAACCTTCTGCTGGTTTCTGAGCATTTCTGGTTATGTCTATTTTTTTCTTAGTTAAAAAGTCTGTTACTAATCTTCCATTTATCTCAAAGATCCTTCACAGTATTGTGCTGCATTGAATGCATAATATGTACCTAGTGTCTTAGAAATCTATCTGAATTGAAGAAACCATGCTGTGTTTAAATTAACTTGCATTGCTATGTGTTTTAAAATAATTTTTAGGATCCTTTGAAGCAGCTGTGAGGGTTTCATTACTGAAAATTCCTTCCCTGTGTCATACAGCTACTTTACAAACACAACACCTTCCAATGTGGCCAGTTTCATCCTATGAATTTTCATAACTCTCTAGCTCTGGGCTACCGAGTGTTATTATCTCTCAACCCAATCTCATATTTCTCAATATTTTATCCAAGTTGGCTATCTGATATTGCCAGTGCTCTGAAATTTTCTGTCCTTAGCCCCGAGTTGTTTTCTTCCAGTCTCATTACGAGGCTCATCTTGCTTTCTGTAGATGGCAGCAAGTATATTGTTCTGCTGATGCTCTTTCATCTCTCTGAAAATGTTTGCTCTGGACCTAACTCAAGGAATGTGCAAATAGGTGTTTTACTGCAGAGCAAACACTTAGCAAACATGTTGAGTTGTGTTTATGACAGAAACACATGATTTTTCTGAAATACATATTCAGAAAACAGAAAAGCCAGAGATCCCTTGCCTGAGAGAAATCGCTGCATCAATTTAGTGGTTACGATGAGAGAGAGCTCTCTGTGACCAGGGAGCTATATCCTATCCCAGATTTCTAGTCTGGAATTACCAGCACATCATGCCCTAGGGCATCTTGTTGCCTCTATAATGGCTCATACTGGCTCCCTACACAGTCTCCAGAACAGCAAAGGTAAGAGCTGAGAGGATGAGAAATAGGATGGGAGGAATGAGGTGCAGAAAAGGTAGAGGTGGATGAGGAATAACGTGCACTTGGGCATTCTTTGCTGGTAAAATTTCTCTGAAGCTGTTGTTATAACTCAGCACAATGCTGAGCATCCTTAAAGCAGCTTTAAATTTCAAGTAACCTAAGTTGCTCCCTTGGTTCAGCAATGTTCTGTGTGTTCTGTTCTGTACGTATTGCTTGGAGCATTTTAAGAAATTCTTTTTCTTTCCTCATCTCTGAAGCTACTGTCATCTCTCTTGGGTAGTGCAGTGAGAGATCTGCATGACGAAGAGTTGCACTCTGTTACCCTTCTCATTACCATCCAAATGAGTCCTCACATTTTTAAAAACATATTTATCCTCAGATGTCCTTAGCTGGAAGTTATGTCCTGTTCAAAAGATTTTCTTATTCCATCACGTTCCCTTTTGAAAAATAAGAGACTGGTTACCTTTCCTGAATCAGATTCCCTTCTCCTCTGTTGTTTTTCGTTTTTGCACCCATGGTTGTGATCCCATGCATATGTCTAACTGCCAAGATCCAGGACCTTCTCACGGTGGTCTTCTGCAAACCCTGTCCCATGGACACCATGCTGTGACATGGCAGGTTTCCTTAGGTCTGTTCAAACAATCCGTGCTCTTCTTTCATCTCCCTGATTCAACTGATCTTGTGGAGTTACTCGTGTTTCTGTCAGTAAATGGAGGATCAACACTTGCCCCTGTGCTTTCATCATGTAGGTCACTTTAAACTCAGTCAACTGACAGTAATTATAAAGCGATCATGGTAATAGAATAAGTTGTTCCACTGTAAAGAATTAAATTAAAAACTAGATAATGAATTGTCTGTGTGAATCTGAGCTGGTAGTATTTGTTCACATAGGCTTGCAAAAAGTTACTCTGACATCAAATGAAACAGAAATTTTAACAAGTCTTCACACAGAAAGTAGGATTTTAATTTCAGAAGTAATCAAATCTGAATTGTTTTGAGTCTGACCCTCAAAAAAACCAAACTGGAAAGAGGAGACGGTCCTACTGGGACTTGGTAACATTTTACTGCAAACAAGGATGTGACTCACGCTGTTCATGAGGGTTGGATCGTGTAACCTACAATTCTCGGCTCTCTCAAGTCTCACTCCAGGCTCTCCTTCAGGCACGCACTACATGACGACACCAGTGCTGCTGCCTAAAGCAGGGAGTTTTTCTCATCTTTGTTCTCTCTCTTCCCTTGTTGACTGTAGAGCATCAGCACTGTGGTGCCGCTGCGGTGTGCAGCGGATGATGGATTCAGACTGAATGAACTGTGCTCCATTGTATCTAATGTGCAAGGTAGCAAGAACTGCTTAGAAGGAAAAAGGAGAAGAAAAAGATTTTATTTTTTTTTTCCCTAAAAAAAAGCTTCAACTGAGTGTCAAGCAATATAAGATTTTTCTTTTTTGTTCTTGGCTGTAGGGAATGCCCCAAGAAGTAGAACACTCAAGCTTTTAATTTACTTTCCCCTTGACTCTACGCACATTGCAGTGGAAGCAGACTACAGAGCCTCGCTGTTGGTCTGTCTTATAATTGTTCTTGTCTGAAGGAATTATACTTTACTGCTAGCTGCAATATGCTGCTGCTTTGCTGTCTGTTATCCTCATGAATAAATGAGCAGGAAGAAGTTGAAAATAGGCCTCCTTTGCATCAGGTATTAAAATCCACTTGCACTCTGCACACAGTGCATTAATTAATTGAACTCTTAACTTCCTGCCATGAGTAAGCAGTTTCCTTGTTTATTTTGCAAAGAAAAGAAAGGACATGGAGAAATACAGGACTAGCTTACAGTGTTGTGCAAAGTGGCAGAAAATGGCCAGTTTCTGTCCAGTGAAAAGAAAAATGCTTCACTGTAACCCCAGTGCAACATACTCATCCTGTAGCACTCTGGAATGAAGTGTGCAAAGAAAGGCAGCTGTTTTTTCTGTCTGTGACTGCTTTACTGTCATAACTGCTTAAACACTTTTTAGTCACTGAAAGAGCTCTGGAGACTGATTAGAGAAAATCAGAGCTGAAGTAGACTCACAAACAGAGATTTTAATCCTATTTTTCTATATGATATCTAAAACTGTATCTTCAGAAATTGTTTTCCAGGGAATAAACAAAAGCTTATTTTCTTTGAGAGAAGCACTGGGTTTATGGGGGAGGGAATGAAGTTGCCTCAGTCACACGACAGTTGAACCCACACTGCACTATTATGTATTCTGGTGGTGCTCTGCAAAACTTTCACTTGGGTTAGAAACTGTTAATACCTTATTTCTTTAATTTCTCTTATGTCTACATCTCAGTTTCAAATCAGCTGACCTATCTGGATTTTGTAGGTTTTGGCTTCCAAATTTTCAAAACTTAGACCTAACCTGTTTTTTGCTTTCTGCTGTACTTTTACTTCCTTTTTGGGCTTTTAGATGTGTCTGTGTGTGTATCTATCTATCTATCTATTTATATATATAAATAGATATAAAGTTCTTCAGGACTGATGGATAAGGAATGAAGATGGCTGTTAATTCCTTTCTCTCAGGAGAAACGCATTGTCTGTCCAATTTACATTACGTGCTTCTTCTGCTCCTTGGATCTAATGCTGTAGCTTACTTGTATGCAGATTTCCAGAACTTGCTTGTGATAGACCGCATCTCACCTGAACAGGAAAAAGTTGGAGGGCATACTCATGAAATAAACCCTAAATGGCAGTGGTGTTCTTTTTTATACTGTATAGGCAGGCAGGTTTCGAAGAAGAGCAAATGGGCCTGAGAGTACTTAATATGGCAAACAAAGCATGTGTAAAATTTCACTTCCTTAAGGCAATATCTTAGCAAAATTGATCTAAAAGACCAAAAATTGTTGGTAAGACTTTGGATAGAAATGGTATGTTTTATACAGTAATCTAGACAAGTCTAGTCTGATGCATTTAGATGTCGAAACATGGTCATCTCATTTTTTTATACTTGTCTGCATTGTAGTATTTTATAGTATGCTATGTAATATTCATTCAGGTATATTGTGTAAGGTATAATAAATCTTACACAATAAAATACATATATATCTATAAATTATGTTCTAAACAGTTTAGAGGGGGAGAGGAGAAATAAAGCAAATAAAACACAGAACAGTTGTATATAGAAAGAGGAGTCACCTGTAAAAGAGCAGGAGGCTGAGAAACAGCCCTGAGCATTCAGGCAAATGCTAGAGGTCTGCCAGCCAGAAAATCTTGGGGGAATTTCTCAAGCTCTGCATGTGAGAAGATTTGTGTTGCAATGAAACTCAGAGCTTTTGGAGCCAGGAAAATGAAACAAAAGCTGTGCTGGAAGAGCAGAAAACAGAATGTTCCAATGGTAAATCACATTTGGGTCCTTGGAGTCAGAGAAAACAATAATTAACGAAGATGATCACTGTATTTATTCTGTTAAAGTAATATTTACTGGAGTCTCTGATAATATTTTGTATTTGAACCATTCCCTGAGATGTTTAGCCTGAAAATAAAAGAAAAACAGTTTATAATGAAATATAGACTTCTGTGCTGAATGTGATCCAGGATTCTACTGATAGTGTCAGACTGGTAAGCGCCTCATGTTCATTGCTGATTTTATAGCATTTGTCACACTTAACACCAGTAAGATGTGCCCAGAGAGCCTGTTATCTATGAGCTTGTCTTCAGCACTTGTTCTGACACTATGCTTGGAGGATGCAATGGCAGCAATCATGTAGTCCATCATATTTATAGGACATACTTGGCACTGAATATTACCTGTGAATTCTACTACCAGGGGAAGGCACACTGTGCAAAGACTAAATAGCAAACAGATCATAAAATGTTAAAATCTTCTAGAGATAGAGCATGGTCACGTCATTCCTGGAGTGTAGATATGTTTCTCACCTGGAAAGCAACAATAACCTTGAACTAACAGTATACATGAAAAGAATGGTGGAAAATATCAGTGGGAGCCAAAAGCAAGAAAGCTGGGCTGAGCAAACAACATTTAGGCAGTCTTAAAAGTGTTGGTTTTAATTTTGTGGTTTCTGTGTGGTGGCATGAAGGACTTCACCTTTTGTACACGTGAAAACAGTTTCTTAGGGATTTAAGTTCAGTTGAGAGAGCAGCTCTTCTAGATCAGACCGTGCCAAGTTCCAGTATTTTAATTTTTTAATGAATAGCTAGCTTCTGTGGATGTTTTCTGCAGCTAATTATATTCATGTCTTCTTCATCTCACTTATATTAATTATTTACTGCTGAAAAACTGTTGATGAATTTATACATTTAAGGGGTAGTAGCAATTAGAGATAGTGATCAAGATCAGAAGATATTTAGGCAGTCAGGCTTTTCAGTGTCTGAACCCTGTTTCCTTTGCTTTTTGCTATCATTTTGCTGCATAAAATGATTAACACATTAATTCATTTGCATGCTTTTCCAAAGCACTTGAGGAAAGCAAGCCAATGTGAAAGATGAGCAAACAAATAAAGGGAGAAGAAACCTAGGACCACAGGACCTAGGCTGGAAGGCATCTCCACTGTTATCATATCGAGTCAATGCTACTGCAGAGATAGTGCATAGTGTTTCTTCAGAAACGCATCCAGCTTAAAATTTGTTAGTTTTTTTGTGCTAACTTCTCTTGTAGAAGAGATTTCTGAAACTACACCTGGTTCTAATAATTAAAAACTCTGTCATATTTGGAAGAAATTGTTCAATTTACATTCCTTGCCAGTTTATAGGCATTTGTTTCTGTGAAAACAGTAGTCTTTTTCATCATTTTGTACTACATTTGGCCAACCTATTAGTCTATATAGCTCAACACATGTAGATCATATTATATTTATTTGTTGCTTACCCATTCTTAAATTACTGTCTTACACATTTGTGTACTGGTACCACAACATATATACCTAACCTAGGTATGTGGGGCCTAATTGCATACTACTTCCCTCATAGTATCCTGTCAAATTAATTGCACAAGAGAAAATGAATTCAGTGGCTTCAGAGAAAATTAGGTGTTATCTAATTTTTGAGTACTTGACTTTGCAAGCCAAGTAACTATAAAATGAGGTGACTTTTAATATATATGATTTATTGATGTTCTTTGTGTAATAAAGTGGTTTAGAATAAATTTGGGTTGATACCATATCCATTATGCACCATTACTATAAAATATGAGCCCGTATTAGCTGTAAAGGATGAGATATTTTTATTTTCAAGTCCATACACTCTGAAGGTGATGATCCAGCCTTCTTAGTGTGAAAGTATTTGTTTTAATGAGCCAAGAATAAAGTGAAAATGGAATCATTACCCACACTTTTTGAAAGCAGAAAATCAATGAACCCGTGACAACAGTATTCAAAATAACGTCAGAGCAATTTGCCTTTGCAATATCGCCTGGTTTTGTTAGTTTTCTGGAGTGCCAACGTGCTCGTTAATTTACGTTCTCTTTGCAGTCTTTTCTCTTGGACTGATCCAACCACCTTGCACTTTGAGAGAAGAAATATGGGTGATGAGGTTACATTTTTAAAGGCAGGGAGTCATTGCAAGCAACAGGTAAGTACGTTTTTGCTGTGCTCTTGTAGGTGTTCACAGAGGCACATTTAGCAATGTATTGCAGATCTGTCCTGTCATGGACTTTCTTTAATGATCCAGCTATAAGATGTATCCATGTGGGCCCTAAACGAGTTAGCTCTTTTTTGTTTCCTTTCCCCCTTAACAGTGCTGAGTTTCACCCACAGTGCAGGTCTGGTGTCTGAAACTTTAATTATCTTATGCAATCCCCTGGTATCTGTTACTTTATTTATGGCCTCTTATAATATGGTATTATAATCAGATTTGATAAATATAAAAAGTATAGTATTAGAGTATATTCTCTTAGTTATTTATGAAGATATATAATTTTGTTCCCCAAAAAGAAACTCTTGAAGCATCCTCATCTTTCCAGCTTGAAAATTATGACTGTTTTTTGTCTATGGACTTAACCTTGCTTCTATATCTCCCACATATTTTATCCAAATTTCTTTTGCAAATGAATCTCACATACGATTTTATCCTACTGTTAATACTGCTGTGTGCGTAGGAGCTCAAAGTATTTAATAAAACATACCTGTACTTGGCCTACTTCTTTCTTCCTATGCTGACATTCATTAAAAGCAACTCCACTGCACTCCGTAGTGTTATTCCTGCTCTGAAACAAGAAAGCAAATTAGGCTGATACATTTGCTGCATCCCTTCACATACTAAGATTTTACAAAGCACTGTGCAAATACAACCAAGTAATTTAAATAAAGGTGGGAATGCTTATAAAAGATGAGTAGATATGTGAAATTACTTATTTTCAATTTTTTTTTTTTTTTTTTTTTAATACAAAGACAGGGGTTTGTGTAGGGTTTCTTGCACACCCAGATTTTGAACAGGTTTGGAACCACACTAGAGTGGCATTTTCTGTAACATGTCATTATGTGTCCTTTGACAAGCTCAGGGTGTAGGGAGAAATCCAAGAGAGTCTTGCAAAGGAAATCATTAGCCAAGGCAACACTTAGATCTGCAAAGCTGAAATGCTGATTTTTTGCATGTAACAAAGCGTAAAACACGTATGTCAACAGTAGAGATTTCTTTTAACACCAATATTATTGCTCTCTGCAACTGCAAATTAAGAACTGAGTAGATTTATGATACCGTGATAGCCATGTAACTTAAACTATGGAGTATTGGCCTGAAATGGGAGTAAGTGCTCAGTTTAGGAAATACTCTGAAAGTCGGCTACATCACATCTGAAAACTTGGAGAAAAAATAGTACCAAAAGCTGACAAACATCTTGGCATAGAGATGAGTGAGTTTTAGCAGCAGGTATTGTTGCCCAGTCTGTCCATGCTCGGAATAAAACTGCTTTCTCTCCTGATTGCTGAGACGTAGTGTGTACTAGACACAGAAATGGTTGTGAAAATGTCAGAGTACCGTATAGGTAGTTCATTATGGAAGTGCTTAATCATTTATCTGCATTAGGGAAGAGGATTAGATAACCAATAGCTAATTGGAGAGTAGCCATTCAGCCTTATATAAGCTGCATGTGGACAGACGCAGCTTTTGCAGGTGGAAGATATCACTGAGGAAATTTAGCTTTTGCTAGGGAGGTAGCTGGTGACTCACCTTTCTAAATTAGTGGAGATGAGGGAAACTTTCCAAAAGGAAAGAAGCTCAAGTTCTTCCTATGTTTCATCAGGAACTTAGGAGTGAGCCCTGTGAGGCAGAAAATATCCCCAAACCCCTCATATTTCCTGCATGAAAATAATTTTTTTTTTAAATTTAAATGGATTTCAATCACATTTAAATGAGATTAATGTCAAAAAATATACCACAGTTTGAGTTTTGTGTAGCTTTCAAGTAGCTATTTTGCAGACATCTCCAAAATGTCATCTTTAGAAAGCTACAGATGAAAAATGAAAATTGCCATATGCAATTCCTTGGGATAAATAGCACAGATACTGCCTTAACTGCTCTATCAGTTCAAGAAAGCAAAATAAGGACTTGGGGTAATGAGAGCTAGCAGAGCATTTCTGAAATGTTTACATCAGTTTCCCTCTTAAAAGTTTTCACCGTCTGATATCCAGTGTCAGCTGCAACAAGGACCACTGGAGAAGATGCTCGTTCTTGTCCTTTGATTAAAACACTAATGAACTTTGTGATTAAGATCCCCAGCATGTAACAGGGTTTGTCTCATCTTTTCCTTTGCACCATTTGTTCCTTAACATTGTTAATTTACTGCAAGACGTAGAGCTTGGACCCAGATTGTGCTGGGTACTTGGTTCTCACAGAGTCTGGGATAGACTGATGATCAAATAATTTTGGGGGTTTGAGTCCAAAAACCTGTTATTGGCAGCCAAGAAAGAACTGCCCGTGCTGGGTGGAAGTGAAGGCAGATACTGGTTTGTAACCAGGTCTGGAAAACTGATGGCATTCCCAAACATCACTGGGTGAAGTAAAACACAGTGTTTAGGAGACACTCTGGATTGCTGCTTAGCCCTGTTGCTGAATCCATAAATGTATCTTAATAATGACCTTTGGGACTGTGCATTTTAGGAAAGGTTTTGAAGTTGGTTTGTCATTTATTAATATCCTACCCTTCAGCATAAATTATGACAGGTGGAAAAGGAGTTGCAACAGAACTTGCCTTTGTATTTTAGATATTAATGTATGTGATAATCTCTATAATACAGGCTGTATTCAGAGACCTGTTGAGCTTTGACTTATGAATTACAAGTTAGAAAATAATTCATTTCAGAATGAAATGAATTATTTCATAGTTTATAGACTATGAAATATATAGACTATAGACTTCAGTTTATAGACCTGGATGGTTCATTATAGTGAAAGCTGTTGCATTCATTATGCATCAGAGTAACGTCATTTATTTAGGAGAGGCTCTTTTTTTAACCAACTAAATAGTAAAATATTTTACTAACCAATAAAATCTCTTGAAACTGGAGATGTAGTCAGATTTATTTCTGAAGAAGAGTGTAACCAACTTAAGTCAAATTAGTTAGTGTGCTGAGTAAACACATAAATCTGAATAAAATCTGAGAACAGATAGTGTCTAGAAGCTGATCCCAGATGTTTTGTTAGGAGCAGATCTAGGCAAGCACGAGGGAGTCAAAGTACATTAAAAAATCTCATTAAGTGTTTTGATGAATTCGAGTCAACCAAAGGACTTCATCGTTGTTCCCCTATTTCCTAGAAATATTTTCTGTAGCAGAAATAGACTTTACTAGTTATGGCCATGGGAAGTAAACTCAGATCAGAGGGTAAGTGACTGATGGATAGCACTTGGAATAACTTTTAAAATGATTTCTAATTTGGAAAAAAATTGCTATTGTTTCACAGAGGAACAAAGAATGTTGATCTCTGAACTCTTTTCAGACCAAAATTTCAGGGGAATAATTTCATTTTGGAGAAGCTGATACTTTTTTTTTTTTTTTAAGATTTCAACATGTTTCATGTTGATTTTGACCACCTAACTTGTATGTAACAATAATACAAAAACCTGTCCCAAAACTCAAGAGAGAAGATAATTTCAAACCAGAGAGGAAAAATTTTTAATTTCCCAATACTTAAATGGAAAATACAGAGTGGATGAATAGAAACTATTTATTTTCTTGTAAATTCTTTTCTTTTTGGCAGACTTGGCTTCTTTTTTGATTAAAAATTCATTTAACTGAGAATTTCCTAGGCTGGCTGTACTGACAACCCTTCCTCAGCGTGTTGCATGGTGCCTGTGTTGGTGGGGTCCTGGGAGCTGGCTGAATGCTGGGTGGGAGGCTCGGTGCTAGGAGGATGCTCAGATATGCTGTTCCCTGGTGATGTAACAGCCTGCCTGATGTGAGGCCATGGGGATATGAGTCTGAAGTGCATTTGAGAATCTAGATTAGGGACTGGGTAATTTTTCTGCTCAACACTGAATCTGAGCTTTAGGGAAAATTAGGAATTTTGGAGGAAATTTGAAGATATGGTCAAGCTGAAGGTTTAAAATATGTTCAGGGATTGTTGGGGAGTTGGTCACAACAATCCCCTGCACTCCTGTGAGAAGTGAAGAGCAAGGATCATTTTTGATTCAAGTCGAATGTTATTTGTAATTTTGCAAGTATTGCAAGATTTGCATTTTTCTATTTATTCCCTGTTAAAAATTACACATTAAATGTTTTTAGTTTTGTAAAATTTGTAATTTTTAGTATTTCTTCTCTACTCATTTAATTACACATTAAATGCTTTACCTATGAGCCAATGCTGAGTGAACACGTTAATAATAATTAGCTAACAAATTATGCCAAAAATAGTTATCTTTTTTTTTAAAAAGCTTGATCCATTGCAGCAATAAGTCTTTACTACTTTCTAAGCTTTGGATTCTCCTTCACTTTAGACTGAATAACATTAATGAGTGGAGTTGACTCAAGTTCTTGTATGGGTATAAAGTAAGAATTATTCTATGAACTTGAAAGGGATTGCAGACTAATGAGAGGGGAATTGGGTTTGGTTGTACAGTTTGGTTTCTTTTTTTCCGAAGAAGTAGTACGGATTAAAGATGTAAAAGCTGTTTAATTAAAGTCTTGCTAACGTTGCTCTACAAAGATGAAGTGTAATATTATTATTATTATAGACACTGGAAGTTTGGAAGAGGGCCAACAGTGTCCTGGGGGCATCCAGCAGTGCATTGTGAGCTGGGCGAGGGAGGTGATTGTCTCACTCTGCTCCTCACTGGTTTGGCCTCACCTTGAGTACTGGGGGCAGTTTTGGGCACCACAGGATAAAAAGGATCTAAAGCTACTGGAGATTGTCCTGAGGAGGCCACAAAATTAGTGAAGTGTTTAGGGGGGAAACTGTAGGAGGAGAGGCTGGAGTCACTTGGTTTGTTCAGCCTGGAGAAGAGGAGACTGAGAGGAGATCTCATTGCGGTCCAGAACTTCCTCACAAGGGGAAGAGGAGGGGCAGGTGCCAGTTTCTTCTCTCTGGTGACCAATGATAGGACCAGGGAAAATGTCAGGAAGATGTGCCAGGGGAGGGTGAAATTGGCCATGAGGAGAAGGTTCTTGAGGCAGAGGGTGGTGGAGCACTGGAACAGGCTCCCCAGGGAGGTGCTGATGGCACCAAGCCTGACAAGATTCCAGCAGCATTTGGCCAAGGCCCTCAGACACATGGTGTGAATGTTGGGCTTGTCCTGTGCTTGGACAGGAGTTGGACTTGATGATCTTTGTGGGTCCCTTCCAACTCACAACTTTCTATGATTCTGTTACTATTTTATCTGTTATTAGTACTATCTTTGATATTACTACTAACTTCTGTTTTTCAGAAAGTTTTGCCTAAGAAAAAAAGATGTGAAGTTTGCAAAAGGGAGTGTGATATTTTTGTTTGTTCTTATTACAGAGTAATTAAGGATCAATTTTTCATTTTCTTGTTTGAACAAATCACATTATAAGAGAGGTAGAAGTTGCTAAAACATGTGTGTCTGGGAAAGCTAGCAGCTGTTATCCACATAGGCCAATAAACATGAGAAAACACCCTGGCCTCTTGTTATGTTGTTGAAAAATACAATACAGGTCACTATACATCTTTTAGACAGGCATAATTTTACCTCATTTAGTATTTTTTCTGATTTGGTTTTAACCTATACATTGGGAAATAGATTTAAGCCCTGTCATTATATTCTGCAATAACAAGTGGTATGTCAAGAAGTAAAGGTAAGCAAGACTGGCTGAGCATCGGCTGTGAGGTACCTATTAAAAAAATTGAATCCAAAAATATGTTAGCGTGAGATGAAAACAGCAAGACTCTGAGACAGGACAGTTTCTCTAGCAAATTGCTGGAAAAATATGCTTTGGCTTCAAGGTACGAATGTATCATCCAGTATTAATGAGTTTGCCCTGTTGTAATTGCTACGGGTCAAAACCAGGCATGTAGTGAAGATAAGCACCATGCATTTCTACAGGGACACTGATCACAGTAGTCGCTGCTACAAATTGTCATGAAATGACATTGAATGTCAGAGATCAGAACTTTGTCCTTTTAATTCCTTAGTTTGCATCCCCTGCATTGTAACCCTCTCCTGCCCCTGAGAACATCGACCTTCAAGCAAATTGAGAGCAAATAGTGAACTGGATATGGACATTCAACATCAAGAGCTGCTACTTAACATAACCTTACAATTTTTACATAAATTCATGATACCTGACTTCAGGCTTGCAGCTTCAGAGATATCAGAGTCTAACACCATCTCACAAATTGCTTGCTTTTGTGGGGGTAGTTCTGGCCAAAGAATGAAAAGCAGCAATCACTGAGATCAGGGTGGTCCAAGAAGCTTCCTAAACTAAAACAGCAAGAGCAGACAGGTTTTTGATCCCAAGGGTACTTCCTGGTAACATTTTCTGGTGGATGGGCTGTAGAGGTAGATATTTTTTATGGTAAGTTCTATTTTTAATTGTTGAACAACACTTGTACACTCTATAGCTATAGGAGCAGAGGAGGGCAACCTCCCCTACTTTTATGCCATGTGTATAGTGTTCTTTTTTTTGTCTGTTTGAAACTCTAGAGGGGGCAGATCTGTAGTTTTATTCTTTGTAGATAGAAATGATAAGTGAAAATAGAAACATCTCTTGCCTGGTGCACTGGGGAGTGCCAGAAGCAGCCTAGTGCTCTCTCTGAAGCAGGGTATCTCTGTGTGCTCTTCAGGGCATCATCCAGGCTGCTGTTTTGAGGGACATTTCATCTTGCACAAGGTATCCCCAAGCAGTCGAACAAAAATCTGTTTGAGCTCATTCTTCTTGTTTGCACTGTTAATGCAGCCAATTTCTTATCTTTATCTTACTGGAAAAAGATTTGTTTTCTCCCTGTTCCTACTACCTGAAGTGAGACAAATCACCTAGCCCATCCCCACCTGGCTTTCACGGGCTACATTTGTGATTACTGCTTCCATGCCTTTTGTCTGGCTGCTTTGGAAGGAAACTTGAAATCATGCTGCTTGGGAGGCAGAAAGGTCAAAGCTGTTTTTGCCTGCTCTACATACTCTATGTGCTTTCCTGTGTCAGAGTCTGACAGATATAACTTCACCTGTCATCTGCCTGGTGAGCAGCATGGAGGGAGGATGTTCTTACCTCTTTGTCTCAAACTCTCACAGATCAAGTCAAAAAGAAACATTTTATTTCTGTGATCCTTGAAGTTCTTGAATATCAATGAACTGGAAAGATCAAAGGAAATCAAAAGCACTCACTTCTGACACAACTGTGTTATGGGTAAGGAGCATGTCCTTGGAGCTGCATTACCCGGAGAGCTGACAGACATCAGACTGTGACCACAAAAATGCCAGTGTGGTCTCCTATTCCCTTCTTGTACCATGGCATGAGCAACCAGCTGGGGTTTTACTGAGAACAGATCACTTCCCCTTGTTGTGGTCTTACTGCTCCATTTATAAACCTGGAGCAGATTTCATCCCTGTGTGTGTGAGTGCGGGCTGAATGCAGGATGAAGGCTTCACAACCTGTTGAACTTGGTTCTTCTGGTTCACCAGCATAAGAATTAAAAAAAGATGGTCTCAAACATCCATATTCCTATAGCTGGGTTGCAGCCTCTTCATCTCTCATGTAAAACAAGCTATATAAGCATCATGGAGGGAAACAGTCACTTCAACTATGAATATTTGAAAAATGCATGGTATTCAAAATATCAGTGGTAGGAGATTCTGTGCAATCCTGTAGGCTTTTAAAAGCTGGAACAACTTGTAACAGCTGGAGCAAAGTACAAAGAGTCTCTGTTTCAAGGTTTACAAATTTTGCTGCCAGGACTGAACACAGATGTAGCAATGTCAGTGAAAATAAAGTGTTTTTTTTCACTGAAGAAAACCCAAAGTGCTTCATAGCAGCTCAGCCTATGGGTGTGTGTGCCAGGTTCTCTCTAGATGCAGCAAATTTGCCATTACTTGAGTGGTTAAATGTTCAGCAGCAGCCTGTGTCTCAGACTGCAGTATGGGGAAGAACCCATGCATGGGGACATGAGGGAGACAGGGTTAGATTCCATTAATGACTTGGTTTTTAAGAAAATTGAAGGTAATCCACCATATTGGATTTGCCCACTCTTTGTTACCTGTTATTTAATCCTTGCAGAATAGTGCATTTATCCACATCTTCCTGGTTAAAAAAAAAAAAAAAAAAAATTAAAAAATTGCATTTTTTTGGCATAAATTGTTATAGAAATCTAAATTAAGTCTAAAAAAATGAGGTGATGTAAAAGCATTCAAGTAGGATACCAAGAAGAGGACTTTCATAGCAACATATTCTGTTTATTTGCTATAAAATCTCCCAAAAGCCATTGAGACCACTTCCTTTCCCATTGTAGTGGTCAAGGATATTTATTTCAAGTGAGATTGATCTATGTTTTTTATAAGAGAGTGAAGTAATTGATTTTAATTAAACCTTGCTTTAGTTGGGCCATGAATGAGATCATTAGCTGTTTTCCAATGAATCTGTCCTTTTCTAAATGTCTTATGTTATCAATAACAAATTTCTTGTTTTCAAATTATTAATCTACTTTACTAAATGCCTCTCTTAAAACTAAGAACATTTATTCTCCTGTCTGAATAGTCTGACACATACTCAAGTGAATGTCTGCTTTGTTTTTAAAATTATTTTTAAATGCCTGGTGGCCAAGTTTAAAATCCATAAGATAAAAATATTTTAGAAAAGATGCTTTATAAGATGTCTCTGGTGGTACCACTAACGTAGCTTAGAGAAAATCTTTGAGCTAACAATGTAATTTCTCAATGCAATATTTTGTAAGATATTAAAGACTGCAAGACTATTGCCAACTCTCTTTTTAAGGAAAAAAAAATCCATTACACTTGATCATTTTCAGAATTCTTTGCAGTCAGCTTTTTTTCAGATGGTTTCTGTTGGCATTCACAAGATTACATATTTATTACTCCTGACTGGGTGGTTCATGTGTTTACAGCGGATGTTCTTGAAGTCCCTCTCCATTAAGAAAGAATTTAACATTCGTTACTGGTTAAGCAATGAACAGTTTGCATGAAAAGGATTAAGTCAGAATTCCTGAGGAGAAAGTCTCAAAAGTTTTAACTAATTAATGCTTTAATTTAGTCCCCAGAGCTGTGTAAATGTACCCTGCAAGCATAACTGAGCATCTATGATTGCTGCAAGATTTGACAGAACAGGAGTGGGATTTTTCAATGCTTAGCACAGGTGTGATGCACTTTATAGCTGATGGCATTCTTCAGCTTGCATTTTCCACAAGTGTGTTATTCCTTGCTTATTGTATTTTATTTTCACTTGGGAGAAAGGAGATTCAAGTGTTTAATTATCAGCTGATGGAGCAGCTTGACTATGAACCTCTCTGTATTGTCATAGTCCTGACTGGGGGAATAATCCTGCTCCTATACAGGCATTAGTGTATCTTTCATTCAGTTCCCTGTAAACAAGAACAGACCTGATTTTACTGATAGAGGATAGTTCTACCAAACGAGATTTCATTTACTACTGGATTTCATCACTATGATTTTGGGCTCAAAGGAGTTACCAGTTACAAATCCACTTTAAAACAGAAACGTCAGATACGTAGAAAACTGTTTCTTCACTTTTGTGTCCACCAGGGTATGATCTGATGTCTTTTCATATCAAAGATAATTTCTGTGGAAATGTGCATCTTGGATATTGGATTATGTCTCTACCAGCTCCTGTCCAAAGAGGATGTCCATGTGTTCAGGGAGTGCTGGGGTGGAGAGAAACAGAAGTTCTCTGGGTGACATCTAAAGAGGAACACAGGTGTCTGTCACTAGGTGTAGGAGGTCTCTTTGGCTGAGAGTCATCTTACATGACTTGGCCTACCTCAGTCTATCAGTATGCAGTAGATAATGACCAGAACTTTGAGAAGACACTTCTCTCTATCCTAGAAAACACTGTGAACACTAGTGGGATGTAATGCACTCTGAGGGTATCCATCTCCCTTGACTGGTAAGAGGGAGACTCTAGACAATGAGACTGGACTGAGACCCTCCCTTACAGATGACTAAAATTAATGGAAATCCTATTTTAGGAGGCCCAAACTGCAGTTCGGGAGCTCTCTGTTAAGTGATGTTCTTGTTTTGTCTGTGCATTGACAGTTGAACAAAGCCATGGGGTTCACGAGTGTCCCAACATAAGGAGGCAGACACTGGTCATGCTGGGTTCCAGGTGGCACTGATGTCTGAATAGCTCTAGCCTGGCTCTAAGCAATCCTGACATGCTGATGCAACTGGACCTTTTATAATAGACAGATTTATTTTGAAAACTCAGCTGTTGGGTAGGGAGGAGGATGGGATGGATCATTGATACTTACTCTATGTAAAATAGCATTATGGTTAAAGAACTTGTCAAAGCAATGCCTGACCTTCCTTAGCAGGGGACAGAATCAAACCCACACTAATTTTCTAGGAGTGTGCACTAACCACCAGGATAACTGCTTACATCGGCTTTCTCGTGCAGTCCTTTTTCCATTGACCACCAGAAAACCCCAAAGCAATTTATATTTGAGATTATTAAAGAAGAGCAGCAAAGGTTCAATACATAGAGTCTGAGGCAGGGTAAGGGATTGACATGAACTTTTTGAAAGGTGAAGTTGTAATCATTATACTCCCTGCATTCAGTTTATACTATTGCCAGTAGCAATCTGTATTCTGTTAATCAATAGTAATTTTAGGTTCTTCTGTGAATTTTGCTAGTGGTAATTTTCTTACTGGATTGTGATCATCTAAAGACTACTTGTGTGGGGGAAAAATTTCTTTTAAAAAGTTACACTATCACATAATCTTACTTAGTTTGAAGGCATGGCTAATTGGCTTGTTTTAAAGTAGTGCTTTTCAACATGTTTCACTTAACATGATAACGTTTTCAACTACTTTTCCTCCTCTTTGTTTTATCTCATCTCTTTATGATCACTCGATTTCAGTGACTCATTTCTCATGTTTCCATGGGTCCATAGTCATATCATGCAGCCCACCTTTTTTCTCACCTTGCTCTCTGTTCTCTCAGAACTAATTTTATTCTTTTTCTCCTAGTGATTCAAAGTACTAGGCTTCAAAAGATTTTTTTTTAAAAAAAGAGGAGGGAGGAGGTGAGCTAAAAGAAAATTACATATCCTCAGGCAGTGGCAGCAGAAGGTTTGGGGAATCTTTCAAATTTACTTTAGCAATTTTTTAAAGGTTAAAATTAAAGAAACACAGGGTTAAGCATCAGGCAAAAGCTCATAAGGCTCTGCTGTTCATGTGGATGTAGTTTTGAGCCTGCTCACTGTAACGCTGCCAGTTTGTTCACTTCCCAGGACTGCCATTTGTCCGCAGTTGTTATAATAAGCAGTGACTTTGGAAGCAAATTTTTCCAACTCCTCGAAGTCTGAACATCAGCATCCTTTCCCCTTTCCTGTAGTAGTATCTGAAGTGGGAAATTTAATATTTGAGGCTCTTCAGTTTTGGTGACTGTGCCGTGGTTCCTAAGGGAAAACTGCGTGTTCAGTGACACTTTCCCCACAGATTCTGAAAAAAAATTATGGCTGTCCACATTGGAGGACATTTTTGATCTGTTCCAGGATGACAGGAAAGCTGTTACCTGTGCCTGATTAATTTCATAGCTCAGTGAGGCCACAGGTAGCTATCCTGAAGGTTACAATTCAAATCACACCACAGAGAGCACTAGATTAGATGCCAAGGATGCTTATTAAAGAAACAGCGAGATCCCTTCACAGACAGAAGCTCCAGCTGAGCTGTGACACAGGGTGTGAGAGAGCACAAGGAAAATTGCACGGACAGCCAGTGGCAGCCTGTATGGGTCTCTTCCTTATTAATCTGAAAGTAGTGAATGATTTGCAAATTAAGGATTAAATGCATTTCTTTTGTGGTGACATAAATTCAATGAGCAGAAATAACAAAAGTTTCAGCAAACATTGTTTCTCTCTGAAGGAAAAGTTTCATCTGTAATGAAATCTTGCCAGAATATCCAGTTGGACAGGACAACAGTTCAGTAACTGATGCTGAAGTCCAGAAGAAAAAGTACCTTGTTTTCCATATTTCTCTGGGTAGATGACCTAAATGATTTGTTACTTTCATTTCTACAGATCATTCTACAGTTGTATATGCAGTTCGATGTCCTCGTCTACTTGTGTCTGATCTTGAGTAAAATTTGTGGATGTTTCACTGTTGTTTACAGTGAATTTAAAACAGACACTAAATAGCAGTGAAATCTTTGGGTTTTAAAGCACTTTAGCTGTTTTCTCTGGAAATTGAAGGATTGAATTCTGTCATTTGGTATAATGTTTTTTCAGCTATTTTGTATTTTTTTTGGTACATTATTATTGTCTGTTTTTCTCACAGTGTAGTAAATCATGGGTGGCCCTGAAGTCATGCTTTTGTTACAAAGAAGTAAACACCTTTCTGTTGGAATAATTCTAAACAAAATAATACAGTTTTACTGACTGACTTAGTGAATTTTGAGTGGACACAGTGGGCTGGGTGTGTATATATATATATATATATATATATAAAAAATATTGATAACAGGTGATCACTGCCTGCAGAACCGAAGATGATTTGGAGATAGAAGAGAGATGCTAGTAATGAAGAACATTGAAATTAGAAACAGATCCATATTGTAGTTTAAAGTCTTTTGACATTTACACTGTTCTTCATCATGGTGACTATGTTTTCATATAAATTGTAGCTGAATTAGGGGTGTAGGTTATATGAAAACAATTCAAAGTGAAAGCAACAATATACTTCTAATTGCATCAAACTACCATCATCAATGCATCCAGTCTTGGAGGAGCAGCAACTTTTAGAAGTCTGATACAAAGACAGTTCATACCTCTGGGGTTCAATTCAGGTTCTCTGCATATTCAGCTCTAGTTTAAGTTGTTTGTTTTGTGGTTTTTTTTTTTTTTTTTTAATTTTTTTTTTTAAAGTAAGCTAGAAACAGTTTTTACATAAGATCTAAATTTTTCATCTCAACTGAGTGGTTCCACCAGAAAAATAATGTTTATGCCCTAACCCACCCCTAAGAACTTCTGAACTAAGAAAGAGTGGCAAACAGTCATGAAAATTTCACTGGTTGCATCTACATGTTTACCTTCAGATTCATTTGTGGACTCAGACGGGTGTACTATATACCTGCATGTGAAATAAAGTTTAAGGAATCAACTTCAACAGCAAGCTGTAGGGTCAGGAAACAGAAAGCTTACTCATATGGGCCAGTTGAATTGGAAGAACTTAAAAGACCTGGAGAAGAAACACCGATTCATGTTTCAGCCTGAGGAAAGCACATTTTCTTGGGTTAAAAATGTTTTATTCCAAGCTTCATAAAAGCAGACAAACCAGAACACACACAGCTGAATACTGAAATAGTTCAGTTCATGCTGTGAAACAGGGGTTAAGGAAATGATGATGCTTATAGGCAGGTGATGACCAATATAGAAAATATAAGGAAAGCACAAATGGAAGGTTAAAGAGCTTTTCAAATGAAAGTGTAACACTTTGTCTGGAAAAATAGTATTAACACAATATAGAAAATATAAGGAAAGCACAAATGGAAGGTTAAAGAGCTTTTCCAATGAAAGTGTAACACTTTGTCTGGAAAAATAGTATTAAGACATTGCCTTTGCTTAGGTTTTTAAGGAAAGTTAAAGTTAAAGAGCTTTTCCAATGAAAGTGTAACACTTTGTCTGGAAAAATAGTATTAAGACATTGCCTTTGCTTAGGTTTTTAAGGAAAGTTAAAATCATACAAAATCTAAGTTTAATAACGAGTATAACTGCTAATTAAAGCAACTGTGAAAATCTCAGTTGAGAGAGCAGAAGGAAACAAAACCATAGTTAGCTCATGAAACATAACAGCAGAGCTGAAATGCAAGAAGGTGTCCCAGATGGAGCATTGTTTCCTTCCCTGTGTGTTGCATCTGGTGCTGCAGACACACATCAAGACAAAATGTAGAGAATATTAAAGTCCAGCATTTGTCTGGCAGTCTGCACGATCTGATTGCAAAGACTGATTAGGGATTAAATCCTTCTGACAACTGAACCACTTAATAACAGAGGTTTCATAAGGTAGAAAGCTCAAGGTAATTGGACTCTGGAACAGTCAGTTTTTCTTTTGGTAGAAAAACAAAAATAAAAAAGCACTGAAAAACCCCAGTGTATTATGTCAGGTAATTTATTTTTCTTTTGATTGTTTGAAAACTTATCTTCCTTTCAGAATTAAGCATTGACCTCAAATAAAGCATTTGGAGGGGAGGAAGAAAACAGGAGTGCATTGAGTTTTAACTGGCTTCAAAAGCCATTTAAATTAATTATTTCTTTGAGAAAAGTTTTGCCACTTAGCAATTACTGGAAGCAGCTCAGAGGTGGATTTTATAATAGGTGGTGCTCAGAAGAAGCTGACATCTACTGAACTCTGATATGCAGACTAGAGAGACAAAATGGAACCAGTCTCTGGAGCTGAAAAGCTTCTTGGCAGGACAGTTTGGGGTTCAGATTCATAGCTTGACTCTCTTTTTAGGTTTGAACTAAGTGTGATAACTCACAATAATTTCTTCTTTTTAAAGATTCCTTGAAATTCTTACTTTCCTCTCAGAAATTTATGCTCAGAAAGTCAGAAGAAATAGAATGAAATTGCTTTTCAAATGTGAAAGCATCTGTGACAATCAAAGTCAATCTATATTAGTAGCAAATTTCTGAAAATAACCTCTACAGTTTAAATCATGCTTGTTTGTCAGTGTGTTCTCAGTTTATTTTTCCCTTAGGTCCGATTAAGTCTGAGCTAATTAATCTAGAATTATACCAGCCTTACCAAAATAAAGTGATTATTTAGCATAACAAAGCTGGTAATTAGTATAATTCTAAAGATAATGTTAACATCAGCAGCAGTGAATACCTTTGTGGGATGTACAGCCAAATTGGAACTATCTGGAGACACCTCCCTTCAACAATATTATCTTGACTAGCTCTGTTATCTTGAAGCTCTTCTCCCTCTGTCTTGAACAGCCACAAGTTCTTCAGATCCATCACTACAGCAGCTTTTCTTGACCAAGTTTGGCCAGCTACAGATAATCAGCTGTTTGTGCTTCTCAGCAGTCAAACTGGTATTGATTAGGTAGCAAAAAGTTTCCATCAAAACAGCCTGATTATCTCTCTGCAGTGAGTTTGCTGTTCCTTCTGCATTAGTGCTCGGAGTGTCTTGGTGGCACTTGGATCTGTTTTCAGCTGCATTCTGTACACCCTGAACTGCAGCAGCAGCACAATGGGTCTGTGCTGAAAGTAATACTTGAAGTCATGTGCTGAGGTCACGGTCTCACTATTAAGAGATTAAAAACATATTTTCTAACTCATAGTGTCAAATAAAATTCAAGTCTAGAGTAAGCTATGCTGGTAACCATCTGACTTGTTTCCAATGGCCTGGCCAGGCTTGCTCATTGCTGTTGGAGCAGATAGATCTGTTACATTCAGCACACATTTCTTTGGGGCTCTTTTTTTAAAAAAAAACCAAAAAAGAAAACCAAACAATATAAAAATGCTGCCCACAGAAATTTGGAAACATTGATCTCCAGAGATAAACTGCCCTGAAGGCATCTTAAGAGCTACAGTGAAGGGGTGAATCAATAGGCACCTTCTAGATCCTCTACAGCCAAGTCCTTACTCTTCAGCAGCTTCAAAATGTCTTGATGGCATGAATACAATTTGGGCAGGGTCAGTAGACATGAAGCAGAGAGGGCAGATGTTTTCCAGGAAGTGGAGATAGGATGGGCAGGTGGAATCCACGTATATAAATTCCTTCAGATTCTACTCACATTTCAGAGAACAGTTAAGAACCCAGACATTAATTATTGAACACAGAGTAACTTTTCCTTTGAATAAGCAACTTAAACCAAATCATCCAAGAAGTATCAGCTAACAGTATCTCAGGGGGGTTGCTACAAAATTTGTTGAGGGTCACATACCTACTCTTTACATGTAAGGAAAGCAAAGAGAGCACGAAGTTTCTGTTTGTCAGCACTTAGAATTTATTCTGAGTTCTCTGAGTTGGCTTAGGTCTGACTTGGAGGTAATTTTACTCTCTCTTACTAGCTAGTATTTGAGTGTTTTTTTCATTTTAGCATAATTTTTAGTTATCCAATACATGACAAATTTCCTCCTGAACTGGCTGAAACTTGGCTTGACCTCGGTTAACTGTTTGCTATTTCCCAAGAGGTGACATATAATTTAATCATGAAATTTATAATGAAAATTGCCAAGACAATCTAATGTAATTAATTATTTACTAGTATAAATGTTTTCTGTGAAAATGGGAGAGGTGATTTAAAAAATTTAGTTCCTCTGACCTATACATCAGATTAGGGCACTTGGGGGACTGATGTAAGCAAACTCTTTTTTGCCATCTTTCTTAGCAGAGTAATGATGCCATTGTCTTCATCCCTTGCTGTAAGATTTCTGGGATCTCACATCTCCAAGGGGAAATGAAAACTCTGTTATAGTTTCTATGTCATAGCTAGAGATTAGAAAAATTTTTTAAGAGTAAGGCAAGTGAAATTCTGCAAGAGATTGCCTAGGGAAATTGTGGAGTTTCTGTTAGCTGAGATGCATAAGATCAAGATAGACAAACATAGGAAAAATTCTTTGTTCAGTTCAAGTGATCTGGGCATTATATATAATTCTCAAATCTGAAACACTGTGTGACAACATCATTGGTTGGAATAATTCTGAGGACTCCATTATGTCCTCAAAATTTCAGACAAGCCTGTTCTTAAAAGTAATTTAACTGTCTACCCTTTGCAGCTGTTTTTGTATCCTTTAGTCCATCTACAAATCTCATGTTTTGCCATGTATAGGTATGAAGAAAGGGAATACAAAACTTCTGTAATTCATGGATGTGAAGTCAAGCTGGAAAACAAGCAAAGTAACATTGTAGAAATGGTGGTTTTAGGCAAAGCAGCATATTGTTTTCAGGGAACAAGGGTGAGACTATTAAAACCTACATCTTATTCACAAAAGTTCCTTAGACTTGCTGCATGGTGTTGGATAAATCACTTTAAGATTTTTATTCTGTTCCTACTCCCACTTTTTGTCTGTTTTTTTACAGTACTACCTGGGACTTCTTCTTGTCTTTGTCTCTACAGTGCTTTGTACAGCACAGTCTTATCCTGTAGCTGGAATTAATGGGAAATGATAAATATTAATTGTAGTGAGGACAATTTCTTGCTGTGCAAGTACACAGTACTGAGCAAAAGGCATCCCATTAGGTTGCAGCACCACTTAAATTTAATTACAATATTAAATGTTAGATATTGCATCCCCAAACCCCAATATTCTCCTAGCAATGTATTCAATCAAGGAAACATTCACACAAAACTGTCCCTGCCACGGTTTTTGCATATGTGCTTTAGTAAAATGACTGGTTAAAGCTGAACTTCATTGGGGAAAATTATTTTCTTGCAAGTTGAAAGTACAACTGTCAGTGTGCTGAAGAAAAGAGAGCCAGGCAACTTGAGGCACTGCAGCTTTCACTCTGAACTACAGTATAGATCAAGGTCTCATCAGACAAATTGGAGAAAGGGAGAATCTGGCTGAACATCATTAGAAGTTTCTCACTAGTAAAGCTTATTAATCTCTAAAGGAGAGCCATAGCACTACAGATACCTCACTAGGGGCTGGGCAAATCAAGAGAAAATGTACTGTAAAGAATAATTTTTTACTGGAAGAGAGATGGCCAGGACAGTTCCCATTCTCAGCATGTGGTCAATTCTTCTAGATATTTCTGTAAATAAAAGGGATGTTTTTATCTATAATTTATATTTACCTATAACACATAAAATTATTTGTGTCTACTTTGTAAGTACTGCAAGAATAATGTGCTTTTTTTCACTGCAGCTATTACGTTATTGATATTTCTAGGGCAGACTATGCCACCCAGCAAAGTTACTTATATCATAGTCAAACTAACCCAATAACATCAAACAAAAACTCACAGATGTGCTAACAACATCAAGAAGAACCTCACAAATAACCAAAAAAGCAACAGCTTTAAAGTTGCAGTTAATAGCAGAACTGGGTTTTGTTATCCAATTCTTCTTTACATGTAGGCTTGTGGACATGGCTTTAATAGGAGTAAGTGTTGTAGCTATGGGAAAAACTGTGCTTTATAAAGGACAGGATGAGTGCATAGACAAAATCTATACACATTGCAAAGTATTTACCGTTCTGCCTTTTGATTTGATTGCAGAAATTCTATGGCAGAAAGTTCAGCTGGTTATTCTGCATCAGTAACTGAATTCTGTTCTCTCAAGTTGGTATCAGGTTGCTTTTTCCTGAATTTGTGGTATTATCAATTGTTACTGGTTTAACAGTATAATTAGCTGTAATAATATTCCAAAATAATAATAGCCTCAGATACTAACTGACAGACCCATTGAACTGAGCTGCTCCCAGAATGAAGAACTGAAATTTCTTTCATGAATTCTTCTACAAACTCTAGGTTGGCACTTAGCAATATAATATAATAATCCATTCCAACTTCTGCTGCCGGACAAATTCAATAAGTGTAGTTGTGTAAATATTTACTTCATCTAGCATTGCATTTGTTAGTGTAAGGGTTAAAGACCTTTATCACAAGGGTCTTTAAGAAATCACAAATCTGAACAAATTTTTTCTTCTTGAAATCTGAAACATCAACACCTTAAAAATAAGTTATTGGCCATTTTTGCTATCTCTCTTTTCCATTAGCTCTGCAATAGTGGGCTAGGCTGTTCTGATCATTTATTTCAGTTTCTCAGTTTTAGAAGTGTAATATTAAATTGATAAGAACTGTTAGATTCCAAGATGTGAGGCATTTTGGCATTATTGACCAGCGAACCAATAGATAGCAGCACAGCGCACACTAGCATCTAAAATAGTGCCATTGCTAAATGGGTGCTAAATGATGTGAAATAAACTGCACAAGCACATTTGTGTGAAGCCCCATCCTTAGAGATGCTTAAAGGTTCTTTTTCTCATGCAAAAAAACCTACTTGCAATAGAGAAAATGTCTTATTTCCCAAGAAACATAATTTTAAAATCACTGAATCACTGTTTGTGAGAAATTACCTTTTTTTTTTTTTTTTTTCCCCCTCATGAATGAGACAAAATTTTAAGGAAATCTTTGTGAATTCTGATACAATTATATATGCCTCGGGGAACAGAGCCCCAAATGTGAAGCAACAGTGAGCCAAATTCATGTTGTTGATATACTGAGAAATAGAGAAACACCACTTAGTGCTGTGCCAGGGTTCAAGCTGCAATATAGGAATCTGGAAGCTTTGACACATATTTTAGCAGGCAAAATGAAGCAGTTAGCATGGTTTATCATTCGCAGATGCTCTGATTCACAGCTCTAAACAGTGTTTCTGGGCAGTGGAGTGAGTCACTGTTTCTCAGTTGTCATAGTCTTTAAGTTGCTGATCCAGCCTGGTGTCACGAAGGGCAATACTAAAGAGATTATATTTCCAAGAAAGTGCATTCAAATATTGAGCATGTTACCTGCGTGCAAAAAGCAAGGTGAAGACAACAACAAGCACTCCAGGTAATTAGAAAATGTGCACTGGAGAGGGGATGAAGTGATCAGCAGATGGCATTTTTCTTATTACTTCTTTCTGACTGCAGTGCTGAGGTCAAAGTTTTGACCTAATCATAGGTCCCCTCTGACTGTAAAGCAAAGTCGGAACGACAAAGATTGCTAAGAAACTTCCGTAACAGGCAGAATGGAAAAGACCAGGGAATAAAGAAATACACTTTTCTGGTAATGCTGATCTTGTTCTCAGAGCTAATCACCTTGCTTAGAGTTAGTAAATATGACAAAAATATTCTGACGTAGATTCCTCCAGTGCCCCAAGAATGTAGGTAGCTCCCACATTTTTCGTTATGTCTCTTGGGGTGCATAGAATGGAAAGCTCTGTCCTTGAAAAGGACAATAATTTAAACTGAATACTGGATGTTGCAAAATGGTATTATTCATATGCATGTTTTAAATTCTTAAAATAAACTAACACAATTAAGGTATTTATTTTGAGACGGAAAACAAAAAAGCCAACAAAACCAACCCACAATGCTTTCTTGAAGCAATGTTGTGTGGAAATTACCAGTGAAAGTTAATCCAGTGAAACTCTTTAAGTTGTGTTAGAGCTGGTGAGATTTTCTGATGATTTCCTAGTGACTATTTGTGGTTTAGCTGTCTTAAAGCCTTTCTGCCAATATAGCAGTTTGAAACAAATACATTTAACTTTGCATTAAATGAGTTTCCTTCAGAATAATACTTCCTCTGGTTAATCCCCCCGCAAACATCCACCAAATTGGTAATCTATATGACACATTCCTATTTAATTCTTAATAAATCCATAGTCCAGACTTGGAGGCTATGAAAGAAGAAAAGAAGGTTATTGTTAATCAGCAGAATATGTTTTGATATTGTGTGGGCTCATTTTTAGTCCAGGCATTTTTGTGTAGACTAAAAGCTACACAGATGTGTTATGGGCCAAACAGCTTAGGGCTAAAATGAGAATTACTTTATATCAAGCTGAGATAGGCCTTGTGAGGGTAGGGAAGTATATTGGAATATTTTCTGAAAGAAATAGGAAGCAAAGAGGAAGGAGTGGAGCTGCTGTGTGGCAGCTGTGTCCTTAACAACTTGCCTCAATGCTCAGCAAGGTTGGTGATTCTAAGGATAAAAGGGAGGGAGAGGGAGATCCCTGTAACTTGCACTGTAGTTTCTCAATATTCGAAGGAGTGGAGCTGCTGTGTGGCAGCTGTGTTCTTAACAACTTGCTTCAGTGCTCAGCAAGGTTGGTGACTCTAAAGATAGAAGGGAGGGAGAGGGAGATTCCTGCAACTTGCACTGTAGTTTCTCAATATTAATCTTGCTGGAATGTATTTTTTCTTTTCATTGGATTTTTGCTTCTGAGTTATAATGCTATTAACATAGAGCTAACTGTTTAAATGTCTTGCTTGTAGAAGGAATAGGTTAATAGTAGTTTATTTTTATTATAAACTCGTGAAATTCTATCTGTGATGCTTTGTTTCTTTTACTGGCAGTATCAAACACATCTTCAATTTATGTTTTTATGCACAGTGTCCCATCAAAAATAATCAAATATCAGGTCAAATGAGAGATCCAAAGGAAAGAAAGAATACAGCATGGGGTGTTGATTTAAGGGCAATTGAGAATATATGAAGAAAATTGTATTACTTTGACCACCCTCAGGCCTAAGAAATTTCTGTTTACTTGCAGAGAAGTGGGAGTTCTTGATAATTTCCATTCTATTATTCCGAAAACAGAAGCCTGGAGCAGGACTCTGCATTAAGAAAAAGGAATACTTTATTACACTTCTGTTTAGGAGTGCATATTGGAACAGGAAACCAAAAGAATAATGCATATATTACTAATGTGGTGAGTTGAGGAAGAAGTGTTGAGGCTCAAACCAGTAATTTGGTTTATATTATGTGGAAGACAAAGACTTGGAAACATATTTCTAGAAGAAAAAAGCTTAAATATAGAAGTAAAATGGGAAAAAGAGAAAAAATGTAATGTAGGACTACAAAAAGTGTATTATTAAAATAATCTCCTATTTGTCTTTGATAGTAATGTTGATAACGTTATCTGGGAAAGGGCTGGGCTTGGTGGGCGGGTGGTGAGCAATTGCACTGTGTAGGAGTTGTAATTTTAGTATCTGTTCTAGCTACTAAAAAGAAACCTAGCTCTATCTCAGCTAAAAACTAGGACAATAATCCAAAAAAAAAAAGAAAGGAAATTAGAGTAATTGTAGTAAATTGAACTGTTCTTCAGGTACAGTATCACTTGTAAGAGTATGTGTTAATTTAGGTAGGATAGGATGTAGTACAAATTTTATAAAGTGGTGAGTATGTGGCTGTGAGGAACCAGCAACAGGCAATGTTGAAAGGGAAAGTACTGAACTAAAGATAAGATAGTTTATTTCCTCAATAAATATTTTTAGGCTTTTTGGCAAAAGAAATTGGAATAGGCTAATAAATTCCTTGTTGGCCTGTAATGGAAGATGAAAAGAAACAGGCAAAATAAAATAAGTCCAGGTTACTGAGAGTAAATGCTATGAAGAATAACACAGACATAGAAAGATGATAAACGTTGAATTGCAAAGTAAAATACAACTACCAAGAAAGATTAAGAAATCACTGCAGATGTGCTTTGATAGTAAAAAGATGACCAAGGAAAATGTTGATCCAGTCAACAAAGAACAAAAGCTATCAGTTCATGACATCAAAAAGGGCGATATTTCAATATTCTTTCTGCATCTGTTAACTGCAACCAATTAAGATAATTACTTTTGAGA